>NW_027505376.1:27500-217137 GCF_021521415.1 Bidens hawaiensis
AAAAAAACCAAACCGAACCGAAATAACAAAAAAAAACTGAAATAACCAAAACATACTGTAATCATTAAAACCGAACAGACCTCTAACTATTTGTTTAATTCTTTATGTGATTAATAATAATAATAACAACAACAACAACAAATAATACTTCTCTACTAAATGTGCATTGTTACGTTGAATTACTTTTTGGTTGAATCGTGTATGTTTTATCCACTTGAATATTTTTTTAATATGTAACGGTTGCTATTGAATTTATGACATTTTATTTATAATTTTGAATGTAGGCATCTTTTTTAGCTGTTAATATTCTATGCACAAATAAACAATATTTGTTAATCATTATTTTTTTTAAAAAAAAATATTAAGCCCAATTCAATATCTTGGGTCAAACTTTTTTGGCCCCGAATACGAGTAGAAAAACCGAAAAAACGAATTCAAAACCGAATTGAACCCGAAAACCGAAAACCAAAGTAACCAAAACCGAACGGTTTTAAAAAGTCAAATAACCAAAAGTTTGGTTTTCAGTTCGGTTTTAGCCCAAAACTGCACCGAACCGCACCATGCACACCCCTATATTTACCTCGTGTGAGGTACATATGTGTAACTTCGCAAGAGACAGAGCTATAATTCCGCAATCCATATCTTTATTACTATCATTTTCTTTTTTTGGCAAAGATTAATAGTTTTTAAACCCAATTGCATTATACTAGCTAATAATTCAACAAAGAAAAATACGGAGGTGACACCACAACCTCGTTGGCTTTCTGACTTATAGGACAAGGAATATTACATAAACATCAAATAATTGATACCCTTGTTTCAAAATAAGATTTTCATTTTGTTTAAATTTTTTTCTTTAAACATAGTTTTTGTATAGAGCACTTGTTTAATATAGAACCATTGTGAAATATACTACTACAATAACTGTATAATATACTTGTACGTCATCCTTACTATTTGATGACAAAAAAAAAAAGTGGTGGGGTGGGTGATTGCGTTTTTGTTCTCTACGACTCTACTTAAATTGGTTTCGTATTAAACGTGTCCGTTTATGTAAAATTCGAGTAAACACATTTGTGTCTTATTTTATGTACTAGGAATGTGAAAGCTATAGAACATTAGAACACTTCCTATAATGGCAAAACATTGACAAAAGGAATGAAATAGGATATAATTTTGAAAAAACTTGATGTAATTACTTAAAAAGATATTAGTTTGAACTATTAACTAATATCTCTGTCTCGTCCTGTCTAGTTTCTTACTTGTCGAGTGTTTCTTAATAGAGAAAACTGCGGTTTCCGTCCCTGTGGTTTGTCCAAATCTGCGGTTTTAGTCCAATAGTTTCAAATTTGTGATTTTTTTCCTGTGATTTCATTTCACTTGCAATTAAACCCGAATTCATTAACCCCGTTAAGTCTGGTCGTTAAACCCATCAGCATACCCTTCACGTGAGGGGCAGTTTTGTCCTTTTTACCCCAAATACACCTCAGCCCCTCACGTGAGGGGGCTTGCGAATTACGACTTGGAGAGAAAAAGGACAAAGCTGCCCCTCACGTGAGGGGCACGCTGATGGATTTAATGACCAGACTTAATGGGGTTAATGAATTCGAGTTTAATTACAAGTGGAATGAAACCACATGTACGAAAATCGTAAATTTGAAACTATTGGACTAAACCGCAAATTTAGACAAATCAAAGGAACGAAAACCACAGTTCACTCTTCTGATAAAATCTTTGCCGTTCAGAAAAAAAAAAGTTAACATATGAAAATAGAAGTCATCATTACCTCAAATGGCTTTGCAACATAAGTCAAGGGCATGTCCACAAAGCTATTATCTTTCTCCATAAAGCTTAAAGATTGGCTGTGGTGTGGATTTGTTACCTGTAAAATGTTACATATATATTATATATATGGTTAATCCTGAATTATGTTTATTAAAAGTTGGTAAAAAGTATTAGTTATTGTTTAAAGTTATTCTGCATTGAATCATCCTCTATACATATTTAATTGTTGTTACCTTTTAAATTTATTTTTTTGTAATTTAATTATTACTTAAATCATACATTTTTGCTTTCACATTTAACATTATAGTCACTTTATAGATTTTGTTAAATTAGTGTTATTATTTTTGTAAAAAAATTAAGTGTGAGTATGAATTAAAGTTGATCAACTTTACTCATGAAATCACTGAAACTAAAACTTTAGGAAAGTAAGGGCGTTTATAAAATGGAAGGTGTCAATCAGTGACGAAGCGTGGATAAAAACACAGGAGCGTAAACTTAAGACATAAAATTTCATAAACTAGGGGTACCAGACTCAAAATTTTCAGTGAATATGTGTAAATTTACATTACGTATAATTTTTTATTTTTTTGGACGAAAACAAGTATATTTACATTGCTAAGCGAAAAAAACAGCAACCCGGGAAGGGGACCCTACCATTTTGATTGGTGTTTGTTAAATGCTCGATTTCGATTTCTTTCTTGTAAATGTCTAGCTTCTTGCTAGCGTTTACGTGTTTATTTTAGCATACACCACCTTGCCGTTCAAAAAAGAAAAAAAATATCGGTTATCGATTTTGATTTCTTTCTTTTAACTGTCTACCTTCTTGCTAGCCTTTTCGTTTTTATTTTAATACCACCTTACCATTAAAAATAGTTATCATTATTGATTTTGATTGATGCTTAATTTAATTTTCGATTTTAATTTCTTTAGCTTCTTGCTAGTCTTTTTTATTTTATTTTAACATACCATTCAAAAATATATATATATATATTTGTTTAATGTTGATTTCTTTCTTGTAATTGTCTAGCTTCTTGCCAGCCTTTACGTTATTATTTTAATTTTAATACTAGATTAACGTTAACAAAAGAAAAAAAATACCGCTTACCGGATTCTGCAATGCCGAAGACACCGGCTCCTCCTCTACGCTCCGATCAGACTTCTCAACGCACTTCTCATTTCGTTGCGGCGAATGTGGTTTATCCATAAAAAACTGTGATAATGTAGTCGTTGGAAGCCGGCGCTTTCGGAGCTTAATCTCTGAGGTTTTGATGTCCATTTGGAAATGAAGGATGAATGAGAAGAAATAATTAAGGGGTTTGTGAGAGAGTGATGAATGTAAGGTGTTTGATAAAATGCCAAGGAGAAAGAGAGAGAGAGAGGTGGCAAATACATGAATTCAAGTCTGAAAATGGGAACATGCATGTGGGAAGGAACGGCGGGGATACTGGATGAATTGAGGGTACCCACTTTTATTATTATTATTATTATTATTATTATTATTATTATTATTTATAATAATTATTATGTTTATTTTTATTATTTGGAAGAACAGTTTTTTTTTTCTTTGTGTTTGGTCATTGCAATTTTCAAATTTAAAGAGCTAGTTGTCATACTTTGATCAAATTATGTTGTTTTAACTGAGTTTACGCTGGCTTCATAGTTTGGCTTGGGCATTTCCTCGGGAAACTACTATCGACTGTCACTTGACAACCGTTATGTCACAAGAACAGAACTCTCTGACGAAACAAACGATGAGACGAAAACCCACATTTATTATTATTATTATTCTTATTATGAGCCCGAGTCGAGTCAGAGTGGTTTCAAGAGTTTGAAATTAAACGAGACAACTCAGTTAGGGTCGAGCTCGATTTTGAAGTTAAACGAGCCTAAGATCGAGCCGAGCCGAGCCGTTCTTGGACCAATTTTGGCTCGGTTACAAAACGAAGTCAGCTCAGGCCAGGTTGTTACAAATCAAGTTTTCTTAGCTAGCTTTATTCGAGTTTTTATCAAGCGAGTCATGAGCTTTTTGAACAACCATATCACTTTGGGAGGCATGGGTTGCTCAATGAAGGAAGACCAGGATCTTTGTTATTTTCAGTTCGATCCTAAGGGCGTCGGGTTTTACCACCAGTGGACCTTCGGGCGGGTGGGTTTTCCCCAGAATTGGAAATAACTTGGAGGCGCTTAAATGTTCCGTACGTTTGGGTGGGCCAGCCGACGGTGGCTTTTTGCAATTGAATCACGCCGTACAAAATACCTAGGCAATTCTATGTTCGTTGAACATTAAATAAAATTATTATATTCTATCTAGCAAGTTGTATTGTTGTTTTAATGCTTCAATAAATAATTGGATATGCATAATCTTTGATAAGTATCTTGTCAACTTATGCTTATTCATATGCTCAATTTGAGTTGTATATTGTTTGTCAAAGTTTCTAAATTATTTTATTCATGAATTAAATTATTAGTTTTGTAATTACATTTATGGAGTTTAAAATATGGTTTCAAATTTGTTAACTGTTTAACTGTAAACCAAAGGGAACTGAAACCCAGTTAAAATCGAACTGAATTGAGGGTACCCACATTTATTAGTAATTTTTATTTTATTTTATCTAACATGTTGTTATATTGTTGTTTTAATGCTTCAATAAATTATTGGATGTGTATGCATAATTGTTGTATATTTATTCTTTTAAGTATCTTGTCAAGTCATGTTTGTTTACTCGTATGCTTGATTTGAGTTGTATATTGTTTGTCAAAGTTTCTAAACTATTTTATTCATGTATTCAAAGGTTTCATATCAGGTTTCAAACTGATTGAAGTGCAAACCAAACTATTTAAAATCGAATTAAATTACGTATTTGATTTCTGATTCGTTTTTAACTGACGCCGGATTAGGTAATCAGTAATCCGGTTTCGTTTATAGAGATATCAATTTGGTTAAACCTTAGAGATCTTAAATTCATATATTAGGCTATAATTTTTCTGTTTGTGTATTATTTGTAAATTTTCCTAAACTATTTTATTCATGAATTAAATTATTACTGTTAATTGCTATGATGTGATTTTTGTAACTACATTTATGGGGTTCAATATCAGGTTTTAAAATGATTAATTTGAAAACTGAACTGAACCGAACCAATGAAAATCGAATTTATGTAATCAATCTCTGATTTCTGGTTTGGCCTAGGCTCGAACAGTTTTCTAGGTTACTAACTTCTCAACGATAAAATGTATATATATTTTTTTTCAAAAATTTTATATTGCAAATCTTATTATTAATTAAATGGACATATTAGCAACAGTTTTTGGCCACTATTTAAAGTGGTTGCTGTTTGGACCTTTCTTAATAGTAATATTGTTTATATCGAATTATAACCTAAAAATGCAAAATTCTATATGAATGGATAGATATCGTGTACATAAATTGAAATGTTATATTTGTATCTATTAGACTATTATTAGACTATTACTTTTCATCCTAGTGATGAATTGACTAAAGCTAGCTAAGTGTGTCTATCATAAAAGCTAGTGGCAATTGTGTTTGTTTCAGGGTCTCAATCTTAGTAACATACTAACATGCATAAACGTACACATACATATAGTTAAGCAAATAGGTTAAATTTTGGTTAAAGGTTACAATATGCGTTTAATCAACCCGCTTAATTTGAACTTGATGGTTCGTAGACGCTTATCAATATGAAATTAATAAGGTTAGGTTCGTAATAAACTGTGTTTACTGCGGTTGTAATGTCAAGATATCTCAAATCTCAAACGTAGTTTATCTATGTGTATGTGTTGTAATATGAGAATTCCCTTCATGAGCTAGTACTTGCCTGCTAGTTATGTATTTCGTATATGAACATTATATGTATTAAATACTCTTAAACAGTTGATTTTTTTCATCTGATTTCAACATTGGCATCTTATGCTTCCATTTCAGAAGAATATGCATAAAAAAGATTTAGAATTTAAAGATGTACAAAACCGGTTTTTCTTTTTTCAAACCGACCCGGTTGGTTTTGCATGTTCAAAATTTGACCCAAACCGGTTCGATTTAGAAACCGGTTTAAGCATAGAACTAGTCAAACGGGACCAGTTCAGTTAACCGATTTAAAACCGGTTTGATTGTGAAATAATTAAACCTCTGTACGAACCGACGATTTGGTTCGGATTGGGAACAGGTTTGGCAGAAATCGGTTTTAGAAACAACCGAGTTCAGTTTCCGGTTAACCGGTTACGAACCTTTTTTTTCACTTGTACAAGTATATATTAAACCAAATATTAACTTGGAGCCCATTACACTTCAAGTGAAGTAGATACCCACTTAGATGATGGGCTGGCTTCAAGTAATCTAATATACGCGGGCCATGTGGCCTAGATTATGTTTTACTAAACCTAATACAAAACAATAATCAAGTATTTGCAATATAACATATAAAAAATAATCTAAATATAATACAATCATGTGGTCCGAGCCGGTATTATACGGTTTAAAACTTTTAAAACCGTTAATCAAACCGTTCATTACGCTTTGAAATTTTGAAACTGGTTAACTCATCGACCAAAAGTCAACAAAAGAGGACAATTATGAAACCAAACTGATGACCGGTTTGGACGGTTTCATGGTTTTAAACCAAACCGCAAACACCACTAATGCCATGTTGTGATTTGCATGAAGTAATTAAAAGAATATATAAAAAATGGTTAGTTGAAATCAAGAAAAATAAGACATACTTTGTGAATATTTCAATGAAAGAAATAAATAAATGTTTGTATAAAATGGTTATTAGTTGAAATCAAGAAAAACAGGACATACTTTTGTCAAGATGGGGAAAATGACAGAGTTAGTGACATAACCTATGCTAGTAACTAAATTAGTTGGTTTTCCAACGATTAATAATAACTATTGTGGATATCGTTCACTTTTTATATTCAAATTTGATAACAACAAAAGAAATAAAAAACAATGCATATAATATTTAGAATTGCCTCTCTATCTTAAAAAAATGATATAATAGTAAATAAGTGTAATAATATATATTCTCTGGTTTATTAATTTCGAACGACACCTATATTGTACAAAGAATAAATCGACTAAAATACAATTTGAGTTAACAACTTAACACATCCTCTAATGATGTTAGCGAGTTGGATTAAAATGACAAAAAAAATGCAAAACACAATGTGATATAAACATTAAAATAAAATTTGAATTAAAGTTACAAGAACTAAAACATAACTAAAAAATTTGCAAAGTATTTTTTTTTTACAACAAGAACAAGAATAACAAGCCCATTCGACTAGACACTCAAGTGGAGAATTAACCGAAACTGACCAATCGATTTTATTGTACTCGAACCTAAGTTTTAACTAACCGAACAAACACCTTCTAATTTATTCAACCATGAACTTGGTAAAGAGAGTCTTAGGGGTTGCTTGGTTCATTAAGATAAAGTATTTGTCTCATTCAGCAACAACATGAGCAACAACATGAGTCTGACTGATTCAACATAATTTTAACTATTCAAATGTTTTTCTTTCTAAAACCAAACATGCTGAAGTCCAAATGAATCAAATGTAAATAAATAGTCACTTAGGCTATGTTAGTGGAGGAGCTACAAATTGGGCGAATTACGACACGTGGCGCCCGGTCAGCAAAGGGTATAAATTTGTTTTTGGGGTGTAATGGTGTTGTAGGTTAATATATATATATATATATATACTACACACAAACATATATAATAATAATATTTAATATATATACTAAACACACACACATTTCGCCCGACAAATAATTGCCCCCCCCCTCTATCGCCCCACATTTTGGCCGGAGGGGGGGGGGGGATGTTGTAGCCCCTATCGCCCAAAAATCGCCCACTACGGGTAGCCTTAGCATTTGATGTAAAGAAACTCTCATTTATATTTCATAAAGTTGAAACAAACTTCAGGGATGTTTTTGTAAATTCACCAAATTGTAGGTTTCTTTATAATTTAAAGCACATGGGATGGTGTAAATGCGATTTGCCTACTGAAAATGAAATCCACTTCCTACACCGACACTGTGCTTATGCTTATTCATGCAAAAAAGATAATAACTTCATAAAGCAAGGGTCTAAATATAGAAATAAAAAAGTAAATAAATAAATACCGCGTGCGGAACTCTTATGGGCGATTAACCATAATCATAGACGAGCTTAAGTTATCGATGATTGTTTAACCATAATTGAATAGTTGGTTAACCATTGGTTATGGGTTGGTTTCGGTTAAGTTTGGTTAACTGACCAGCGTATTACCTATTAATTTTTCCTTTGTTTCAGCTGAAAACTGTCTGGTTATGATGTTCAAACTCATTTATGAAGTTTCGAAGCTGAAGTATCCCGGTTCCAAGCTTGGTTATAAAAGATTGTTTAACTATAACTAAATGGTCGGTTAACCGTAGGTTACAGGCCAGTTTCAGTTACGTATCCAATATATTTTTTTATCATTATTTTTCTCCTTTGTTCCGGTTGAAAGGTTCGGTCATGGTATTCCAATCTCAGTCATTAAGCTCCGAAGCTGAAATATGTCAGTTATTAAAATTTACAACATAAATATACGTATCAAAAAATACGTTTGAAGCTAAAAATAGAGACAAAAAAGATAAAAATGTATGTATCAAAATTTCAATAAACACTATAAGGTTCAGTTCAGTTTCAACTAAAGTCAGCTAACTAAGACACATTTACCATAACCAGTGTTGTAAAAATCGTTAGTCGGATGATGGGATGTGGACTAACGATTAATCAGGATTAATCGAATCAGACTTCAATGTATAAATTTCAGTTTCATATATACTCAAACACATTTTGGTTGGAAATTTGCCAGTCACTCGCTGGAAACCACCGAGTTTGGCCAGAACCTCGCCAGAAAAGGCTGACTACGTCCGATTAATCTTAATTTTGGCCAGATTTGACCATTGATCGATTAGCCTAAACTTAATCAGTGGGGATAAGTCGACGCCTTGTCAGGATATCTTTACAACACTGACCGTAACCATAACCGAATGATCAGTTAATAATATTCATAAACTTCAAGGACTCCAACCACACCAACATCATAACATAAAGGTCTAAAATAATACTAACAATAACTAAATATAAACCACCACCGTTGCATCAACAAGCTCTCAGATCTCGTTACAATATTCTATTCCACAAGTCCGTAATCACGAACGAGAATCCAGACTTTAGATCCGTCGTACGGACGACTGTAAGCTCAATTCCTCTATATTCATTCGTTAATCCGTTAGATCTGATCTCGAATTACACTTATTTTATTAATTACGGTTAAATTTAAGTGTATAATTAGTGTTATGAGTTTAGGTTTAGTGTTACTGTTATAGATCGGATCAGTTTATTATGAATTTGATTGTAATTAGATTTGAGTTAGTGACGTGGACAGTGTGATTTAATTAATTAATTAAACCTAGCGTAAGTGTTTAATTCGTTGTAGTTATACTTTCGGTTCGTGATTTGGTTAGTGTCGGTTGGCTCGTGAGTAGTTTTTCAAGCTTGAGTGTGGTTAGTTTCGCGCTCGAATTCTAGAGCTCGAGCCAGTGAGTAGTTTTTCAAGCTTGATCTCAGCTTGTGCTCGACTCATTTATTATTTATTAATTATTTTACTTACATTTATATATATACTTTTATCTTGTATATATTTTATATATAATGTGGTATATATTATCTGATTTTTTTCATAATTTTATATATAAGAGAGTAGTTTCTCAAGCTCGAGCGTTATAGATCGGGTTCGTTTCGTTATGATTTTGTGTATAATTAGATTCGGTAGTGAATTTGTGATGCTCGGAGTTAGTGACATGGACAGTGTGAATTAATTCGTTATAGTTATTCTTTCGGTTCGTTATTTGATTAGTGTCGGTCGACCCGTGAGTGGTATTTAAGCTCAATCATTTCGAGTTCTATTTCTAGAGATCGAGCTCGGCTCGTTTATTATTTATTAATTACTAATTTACTATACTTATATTTATACTTATTTTTAGTATATATTAGTTATTTTTATATTACATGATATATATAGTCTACTATATTTTTTTCGTAATTGTATATATAATATATTAAATTTAATATTAAATTAAAAGTTATAACTATATAAATAACAGGCTTTCTAGCTGGCATGAGCTCAACAAGTGAGGCTCGGGCTCGTTTATTAAAACACGCTTATATTTTGGCCTGAGCTCGTTTAAGCTTGGCTTGATTCGAGCCGAGTAGCTTACGAGCGGCTTGGCTCGTTTGCACGTCTAGTGTCGACAATACTTCTATCCGTTTTTAGGATTGTAGGTTAGAAAAATGCGAATAAGCAACTGGTCTGGAATGAGGTGCTGACAGTTGCTTAACTTCAGCATGGAATATACTATACATGTTGTGAATGTCTCTTGCAACAACATCTAACGTGGAGATTGGAGAAAGTTTTAAATAAGCTGTGATTACGTTTATTTGTTTGGGATTGTGAGAAATTTGGATATTTCGGAACTACAAATGAGTTGATGTGATTTAGTTTTATTTTTGTTAGATCTGGAAGTTATGATTCTGATTCATGGCACTAGGGTCGTTAATATTCATTATGTTTGACAACTCAAGTTAATATTTACTGAATCTCAGTTGACTGTTTGGTAGTTAAGGAAGCATTGAAAGTCTGATTGAATAAATACTACAATTGTCACGAACAACCTTGAATACGCCAGTTATAAACACTTTTTACTTTATCTTTTTCCTTTTAAAGAAAAGGTAAAACAATATTCTTATATTTGTATTCTTGAAAAAACAAGATTTTTTTTTTATTTTGAGACTTTTGACCGAAACACTGTTGCTAAGTGAAGCTGTAAGATTTAGTGAACAATGTCGTATAATTTTCCTATTTTAGTTTTATTTTCTCTGTTCCGTATAAACCCTAATAGATTCAGTAATTAATTCTAATCTGAGAGTAATCTGCTAATGATGCTGATAGGTTTTCCTTCTGCATAACAGGTTGGTCGGCCAATAACTCTTATATATCATCTTTAATTCTGAGGGATTTGGGGAACCCATAAACTAGAGTTTATAAAGAAAACACCAGTTAATTATCTATCATCTATTGAAGAAGTCAAGAAACTATGAGATCATCCTTGTGATCTATAAAGGGCATCTGAAGTGAAAACCGAATAACATAGTGGGGTATCAAACATAGCATTAATTATGAGAGGAAGACAAGATGGATCTCAGAAGAAGCGTTTGCTCACAACTTTAATTCTCGTGGCAGCTGCCCTTCTTTTCCTGTATTTGTATTTTGGCTCTGAGAATCAAGGTCAGTCAGCACTAGAGCATGGTAGCCGGTCTCTAAGGAAGCTTGGATCATCCTACTTAGGCGGTGATGAAGAATCTGATCTTGGCAACAAGCAAGATGATTTTAAATTTGGTTTGGAGGATGATGATGGTATTGTACCGAAAAGCTTTCCTGTAAGTTATTCACATGAAGTAGGATTATAATTTGTTTAGGAGAATATTATGAATTTACCTGTTTAACTTGCTGTATATTTCTTGAAGGTTTGTGATGATAGATACTCTGAATTGATACCTTGCCTAGACCGCAACCTTATCTACCAGATGAGATTGAAGTTGGATTTGTCTTTGATGGAGCACTATGAAAGGCATTGTCCTCCGCCTGAAAGGCGTTTTAACTGCTTGATACCTCCCCCATCAGGGTACAAGGTGTGTATCTAATCAACTTGAGGTGGTAATAGGTTATAGGGGTGGATGGGGCTGATTGGGCAATGGGTCAAACTGGTAACTTTTGGACTGTTTGGTACCTGTTCAAAACGGTTAAATTTGGGACGGTTTAGTACCATGTCAAAAATCGAGTTGGGTTGACATGAAACATTCTAACCCATTCAACTCGTTTGCCCTGTATTCTTTTGAGCTAATTTTGTTTTATTTACGTCTTTGACCCATTAGAGATAAGTACACAACCTGAATCAACCCATTCACGAGTAAATTGGATGAAGTTGCCCCTGTTATAATCGAACAACATTGGAAATTTCTTATATGCTGATCGTTATTTGTTTCTACTTCTCATAGGTTAGTTGAAATGATCTTAATTTTTGCGTCCTGGTTTTATTTGTTAATGCAGGTCCCCATCAAGTGGCCAAAGAGCAGAGACGAAGTATGGAAAGCAAACATCCCACATACCCACCTTGCACACGAGAAGTCAGACCAAAACTGGATGGTTGTGAAAGGTGAAAAGATCATATTCCCAGGTGGAGGAACTCATTTCCACTACGGAGCTGATAAGTACATCAAATCACTTGCAAACGTAAACATTATCACACGCGTGTTTAATCTCTTATGATAACTAATAGCCATACTTTATTCTATATTGTATATCTAATGGATAACATAATTAACAGATGCTCAACTTCTCAAAAGATATCATGAACAACGAAGGAAACTTACGAACGGTTCTTGATGTTGGTTGCGGTGTTGCAAGTTTTGGTGGATATCTTCTTTCATCTGACATCATTGCAATGTCATTAGCACCTAACGACGTGCATCAAAATCAAATCCAGTTTGCTCTAGAACGAGGCATTCCTGCATATCTTGGTGTTCTTGGAA
The DNA here is from genome assembly GCF_021521415.1 of Bidens hawaiensis. Taxonomy (NCBI): domain Eukaryota; kingdom Viridiplantae; phylum Streptophyta; class Magnoliopsida; order Asterales; family Asteraceae; genus Bidens; species Bidens hawaiensis. The sequence goes on from NW_027505376.1 coordinate 39,932, forward strand.
CAAAAAGACTTCCTTACCCGAGTAGATCTTTTGAACTTGCGCATTGTTCCCGCTGTAGAATTGATTGGCTTCAAAGGGACGGTATTCTTCTACTTGAGTTAGACAGATTGCTTAGACCAGGTGGCTACTTCGCTTACTCGTCTCCTGAAGCATATGCACAAGATGAAGAGGATCTTAGAATCTGGAAAGAGATGAGTGCACTTGTTGAACGCATGTGCTGGAAAATAGCTGCAAAAAGGAACCAAACTGTTATTTGGGTCAAGCCTTTGACTAATGATTGTTACATGGAGAGAGCTCCTGGTACTCAGCCTCCTCTTTGTCGGTCAAATGATGATCCAGACGCTGTGTATGGTGTTAATATGGAAGCCTGCATCACACCTTACTCCGAACGTAAGTATTTCTGTATTCATATTATTTACTTTCATATGCCATAACTTGATTAATTGTGAAAACCGCTACAAACTGGTTTCAAAACACTTATGTTTTCTTTTTCTTTTTATCAGACGATCACACAACTAAAGGAAGTGGATTGGCTCCATGGCCGGCTAGGCTAACTTCTCCGCCACCACGTCTTGCTGACTTTGGCTATTCAAGGGATATGTTTGAGAAGGACACGGTAAAACAAATTTTAAAAAAAAATACAGTTTCTCTTATTATATCATTTCAAATGTTGATAAACTCACATAAATTTCGTATATTTTTTTAAAACTTTATATAGGAGTTGTGGCGTAAGAGGGTTGAGAATTATTGGGATCTGTTGAGCCCAAAAATATCGACTAATACAATTAGGAATGTGATGGACATGAAGGCGAATTTGGGTTCATTTGGAGCTGCTTTGGGGAATAAAGATGTTTGGGTGATGAATGTTGTCCCTGAAGACGGACCTAACACATTGAAGCTTATTTACGATAGAGGCTTAATCGGCTCAATTCATAACTGGTATGCATTTCCTGCATTTCATGGACGGGGCTTGTTCGTATTTGTTTGTTTAACTTTAACTCAACAAATAATCGAACATGAACAATTAAACGAGCATGGTTTTCTTGTTCGTGTTCGTTCTTAAGAAAATAAATGTGTTCGTGTTTGTTTATGTTCGTTCGTCAACTGTGTAAGCGATCGTTTCACAAAACGTAAACGAACTAACATAGCTGAACATAGATGAATAAGCATAACTATGCTAAAACCAACTAAAAAATTTAAATGAATATATTGATGAAAAAGCGTAAACTAATGAACATAAATGAACGTCAACGAACAAACATAAACGAATTTTAATGAACATAAAACGAGCGTCACGATAATAAGCGAATGAACGAGTCATATGTTTGTTGTTAAATAAAACGAACATAAATGAACTTCCCGCCAAATTGAGTTTTTAGCGAGCCGATCTCAAGTAGCTCACAAGCGGCTCACCTCGTTCACACTCCTAATCAACACTGGGCCCCACACTAAAAATAACTCATTTCATTCGTAATCTGCTTTGACCCGTCACTCATAATTTCAGGTGCGAAGCATACTCGACCTACCCACGCACATACGATCTTCTCCACGCTAGCAACGTGTTCACCGACATAATCGAAAAGAAAGGTTGCAGCGGTGAAGATTTACTGATTGAGATCGATCGTATCCTCAGACCCACAGGCTTCCTAATCGTCCGGGACAAAAAGCCCGTCATCGACTTCGTGAAGAAGTACCTACCCGCAATACACTGGGAAACCGTGGCGATGGCGGATTCATCATCGGAATCCGATGGAGACGATGTCGTGTTCATAGTCCAAAAGAAACTATGGCTCACAAGTGAAAGCTTGAGGGAAACAGACTAAAGTTTTGAACCTAAAACACACCACTCTTAAGAAAGGTATTAAATGTGGGGTGGTTTTGTAGCATCAAATTGTGACTTTAGTTGCTTCTTATGATTTAGTTGATTTATTTTTTATTATTATGATATACATTTGCATCTACAAACTTATAATTTCTGTTATGTGTATTATTTTATAGTTGGATTTAATTTAAATAATTAATCCAAATATGCATACTTTTGATAACAAAAGTATACATGTGTTTTGTATTCTATAGTTACTTTTATCAGAAGTTTTTATTATATATTTTTTTATTATTTTTTCATTTTTACTACATTATAAAACATATTGGAAGGGCTGTATTGTCATTGCACACAAATATGAAGACCTTGTTATCTTAAAATCTCGTCAGTCGGTCATTAGCTCTGTAGCGTCAATTACACAACCTGAATTCCGTCAGCCCCTAGCGACTGACGAATGGTACCACTGCCCTGACCGATCAATGCTATTGTTGTTGCCTTGGATGCTTGCGACGAAATGAATCCCTCAATCCGGTTCAATTGAATTCACGCCTTCATCTCCCTTCGAACGCTTCTACCCATATTCAGATCCACTGAAGGTGTACAAAAAAACCAGTTCGGGAACAAAACCACTTTATAACATTGAACCACAATTAGAATTAAAACCTAGATTGAAATTGGTTTGGCAATAACCGGTTTGGAACCGAACTACCAATTTGTAATCAGGTTGGGAAAATCTCCGTTTAAACTAGTTTGGAACTGGAACTAGTTTGGAACTAAAGTGATCCTTTTCCACTTGGAAACCAGTTTGGCAAAAGCTAGTTTAAACTTTTGTAGACCTAAACTGAACCACTTTGAGAAAATCCGGTTTGTCCACCTCTAGGTCACAGTGTCACACCGTGAAACTACTCTTACTCCAAATATTTAATAATAGAGTTCTCCTCCCATCTACGGCTAACGCAAATATTAGTACATGAGGTTTAATATTTTTTGTGCACTCATCATCCATAAGTATATGAAAAAAATATTGCTAAGTTTAATTTTGTTCTATTTCATTACATAGACAAAAAGACATAACATCATTTGTGTTTCAAATTCATGTATATTGTATAGATCTCATTGTCTCATTGTCATGCATGGGGTTCTCTTGTCCCCTTAATTTCCTTGCTAATAGTGGCCAAAGTGCTCCATTACTAGGGTTGAAAAATTCAAAGAAGCCATTTTAATTCTTATATATATTAGCCCTTTGAATTTAATACCATATATTCATCATAAATTTTTTATATTTATCTCTCTGATAATTTATGACAGGGGCGTATTCAGATTAAAAGAATGTAAGGGTCACTACCCTCTACAAAAAAAATATTAGTATTATTTATACATGCAAACCTGAGCGTTTTTCCGAAGTGACTATGTTTGGAAGCTTACCCTTCTCGACCATGATGTTGACAACAGCCTCAGCTTCCTCCACTTTACCTTCCTTGCAAAACGCATCAACTAATGCAGTATAGGTTTGCACATTTGGAGAAATCTTTTCGTCCTCCATTTCTTTTAGCATCTTTGAGGCCTCATCCCAACGACCTAACTTACAAAGCCCATTTATCATACAATTATATGTGATGACATTCGGCATAATTCCTTTTTCAAAAACCATTTCTTTAAAGAGGTTGAAAGCATCATCTATCATTTTATCCTTGCAAAGACTATCAATGATGGTGTTGAATGTAACAATATTAGGCTTGCAGTTTTCCTGTTCCATTAGCCTGAGCAGAGCAATTGCGGTAACGTTATTACCGAACTTGCAAAGCCCTTTAATCATTGTGTTGTATGTAACCACACTAGGTTCACAAAGCTTTTGTTTAATGAGCTTCTTGAAAAACATTTCTGCTTCAAGTATCTTGTCTTCAATGACGAGTCCGTCTAAGAGCGCATTAAATATGTACACATGGGGTACGATAGCCCGCCTGAAGCAAGATCCGAGGAGTGCAAAACCGTCTTTGGTGCGATGCAACTGGCAACAACACTTGATTGCAATGCTGATGGAGTATTTATCAACAGGAACCCTAAGGGAACACATTTGGTTGAAAAGATCAAGACAAGTAGCAAAATGTTTCATTTTAGTAACATCAGTTAACAGCTGAGTGAAGTTAACAACCGAGGGCAGCGGGCGTGTTTGAGACATTTCATCGAACAGGTTCAAGGCATCATTCAAGTTCCTAACTTTATCAATAACAGATCGGTTTGAGGAAGCAGCATTGGAGTGAACGGAAGGTGCTTTAATAATGTGATAATAATGAGATAATTGTAAACCTAATAACTGGTAAGATGGAAAATGGGTACCTCTTGATTTGATGAAAGTATTAATAGAACGATTCATCATCATCATTATTGTTCTTCTCACACAGTCAGAGAAATGAAATAGAGCTGTATGTGTATGTATTTACTCGAATATATACCTGATTTACCCGACATAGCCTTTTTATATTATATATAGTATATTCTACATATATTATTTGTTAAAAATTGTTTATAACAAATAATTTGAGACATTTTATTTTTACGGTAATCATTATTTATAACTGATTAGTTATATTTTTTCATAATCCGATAGAAAGCCGATGGGGGGCCGAATATACTAGACGGGTATTTTGTCAAAACCTGAATCCCGACGGGTAATTATCTGATTAAAACCCGACGGGTTTGGGACATGCTTTAATAATCGGGTATGGGTTTGAGAATAACTAAACCCGACCCATTGTCGGCCCTAAGTCGACACAAGTTTTAATATTTTTTTTAACTCGTCTCGTTAACCGCATAGATTTGGAAAATAATTATGATAGTATCCACATCACCTAGTAAACCCATTTTTACTGTACACGGGTGTTTATACTAATGACGTTTATGTGTGGTTAATAACAGTCCCTTATTTCATACAATATTTCGCATAGGCATTTCATCGAACACCTGGTGTGCTTCCTCCCTTCAACTTTTAAATTCTCTTACTAGCTGAATAATTTTAACAATACAACATAGAATACTCTTTATCACTTGTTAAATTAATCAATTACGAGAAAACATGAACCCGAGAGAAATTATTTTTATTTTTAGGAAATTTATTCTGGTCGAGGGAAAGTGCATCTACTCCGATATGCGCCTAATATGTGGAAACGAGCTGAGCTGTTTGCGAGCAACTAAAGATCGGGTTGATAATAAAACTCGAGTTGGGGTCTCAAATAAAGCTCAAGCCTAGTGTATTTTTTTAATTTTAACGGTTTTGACCTCTATGTGTTAATTTCACACTCCATAACCGAGCATGAGCGGTTGGCCCGCTTAAGCATGAACTCGAGCTTAGACTCGTTTAAGGTTTTTCTCAAAATATATATAATTTAGTAAAAATACATATAAGTTAGTTAATAAACGACCCGAGCTCAACGCGAATCGAATCGTTTACACACCTTACTTGATATTTATTTTTTATGTTCTTTTTCTTTTTGTTAAGGTTGAAATTTGTTCGGGTGTTTTCCAAGCTCAGATAAATTTAAATATTCGAAGTTGCAATTGAACTTATAAGAGATGGAGTATAAAATTTTGGGAAAACATAATCCTACAAGGTTCGGTTCAGTTTGGTTTCAGTTATAATCGGTTAACGAAGACACATTAACTCCAACCATGAAATGGTACGCGTATGCCTCATAAATTGTTTCTTTGAATCATCTTTTGACATGGCTAGGTTGAACCTGCTAGTCAAAGTCAAAATCAAAATCATCACCCATACTTATGATATTTAGCATTAGCATTCCCAATAACTTATGATATTTAGCAACTTTGACTTTATTATTCAACGAATGATCTGCATTTGACCATACATTAACTTTACCAGTTTGACCACCTCTTGTATTTAGCAGTTTTTTTTCCACATTTATTGTCCTAAATACTACTTGTTAACATTCCAGCGACATCAGCTACACGTATCTGTTCAAACCCGATGCTGACTTTAACTTTGACCAGCAATTTTAACCACTGCATCATATTTTCAGAAATTCCCAAGTTGCCCTTCATGCCAAGACCATTCCAACAGCACACTACCCACCCTTTTTGTTGGCATAACAGTCAACTCTTTAAAAATATAGCTTCCGGAAATCCGATTTAAATAAAAAATGAGTTTTAATTAACAAATGACAAATCAATGTGCGCATGTGAATCCCGCTGGTAATTTTAACTAACAAGTTCTAAATACCACCTTTTTTTAGTTTCCCATCTTTATGTTTTCTAAGATTATTGTGATCCGGTTACATGAAACTTCGTCGACTGCTCATAACCCGTTTTGACCCGACCCGTTTTGACTTTTTACACCGTTTAGCCCGACCTGCGCGTTTTGCCAGGCTTACATATGACCAGTATGTACCACAACCAGGGCAGACTTTTTATTCTACGATTACTAATATAATTAGCAATAATTAGTTATCAACATTATTAAACACACAGAAATGAAAAATACCCTTATTTTACAGAATTCCGTCTTTAGACAGTGCTTGTGAATACGAACAATACAACTTTCATTCGGGCATAAATCTGCCAGGTAATAATGATACAATGTCGCTTCATATACCACGAGTTTATAATAATTTTAAGTTTTTATTAAAGGCTTGTTTGAAATCGGCTCGACTATAAACAGATCGAGCCGAGCTGACTTGGTTTGTAAACGAGCCAAATTTTAAGTTATATAAATTTGAGTTGGCTGGCTAGCTTGAGATCAAATTTTAGCTAAAATTACAAATGCAACAGAGCATATTACTTGACAACAGAAGTTTATATCAGTCAAAATTATAACTAGAAAGTTACATTAAACATACATGAACAACTAGAAATGCAGCAAAGCATATTACTTCAATACAAGTGGTAGACAGTGCGTATTAAATGTTCCCACTAATACATCCTGTTGGGGTGGTTATACCCTTTCTTCTATGTAAAGAAACTCAACAAAAAAAAATTAATATTACCCGAACCCCATGGACTATTTTGGTTGCTAGAAATATCTTTGTTTGCATATCTCATCCAACAATTACAACTTCAGTTTCTCTCCGACGCACAAGCTAGGGTCGTCCAACAACTCTTTTGGCACAAGCTTACCTATCAACTTAAGCATACTTCTACTTAAAGAACCAGCTGCAATTCCATCTATTAACAACGATACGGTTGTAACATCAAGAGAGTAACCTCTACCATCCATTTCCTTTAAAAGCATCTCAACATCTTCAAAACATTTGTTCCTTATGTATCCTTGGAGAAGAAGACGATAAGTAACATTATTCGGCGGGCACCCACTCTCTTCCATTCTAACAAACAAGTCTTTTGCATCTTGCAATAGACCTTCCCCACAAAAGCCACTAATCATCACATTATATGTCCTAGCATCAGGTTGCAAACCTTTATCAATTAGGTCACAGAAAAGATTCCTTGCAATGCGAAATTTCCCACATTTTCCCGCCCCGTCAATTAGGATAGTGTAAACAACAATATTAAAATTTAGCTTGCTATCACCCATCAACTGGAACAAAGAGAGCGCATCTTCTACTAGATTGTTGTTGCAAAGACCCTCTAAAACTATTCCATAAGTGCACTCGTTTGGAATTTGGCCTTGCGCATGCATCTCATCAAAGAGTTTGCGTGCCTCTAAACAACGCCCAGCCTGAAACAATCCTTGTAACATGGTGCTGTAAGTGACCACATCGGGTTTTTTACCTTTTTCGATCATTTCACGAAATACTTGCATCGCCTTTTCTATATTCCGATTCTTGCAATACCCGTTTAATAAGCTACTGTAAGTTACAACATTAGGAACGAGACCTCTAAGCGTCATTAAATCAAATATTTTCCTTGCTTTGATCATTTCACCTCGCAGACAGTAACCATCAATAAGTGAACTGTATGTCACTATGTTTGGAAGCTTACCCTTCTCGACCATGATGTTTATAACAGCCTCGGCTTCATCTGCTTTACCTTCTTTGCAATACGCATCAACTAATGCAGTATAGGTTTGCACATTTGGATAAATCTTTTCGTCCTCCATTTCTTTTAGCATCTTTGAGGCCTCATCCCAACGACCTAACTTACAAAGCCCATTTATCATACAATTATATGTGATGACATCTGGCATAATTCTTTTTTCAAACACCATTTCTTGAAAGAGGTTGAAAGCATCATCTATCATTTGATCCTTGCAAAGACTATCAATGATGGTGCTATATGTAACAATACTAGGCTTGCACTCTTTTTGTTCCATTAGGCGGAGCAGAGCAATTGCGGTAACGTTATTACCGAACTTGCAAAGCCCTTTAATCATTGTGTTGTATGTAACCACACTAGGTTCACAAAGCTTTTGTTTAATGAGCTTCTTGAAAAACATTTCTGCTTCAAGTATCTTGTCTTCAATGACGAGTCCGTCTAAGAGCGCATTAAATATGTACACATGGGGTACGATAGCCCGCCTGAAGCAAGATCCGAGGAGTGCAAAACCGTCTTTGGTGCGATGCAACTGGCAACAACACTTGATTGCAATGCTGATGGAGTATTTATCAACAGGAACCCTAAGGGAACACATTTGGTTGAAAAGATCAAGACAAGTAGCAAAATGTTTCATTTTGGTAACAGCATTCAACAACTGAGTAAACTTAACAACCGAGGGCAGCGGGCGTGTTTGAGACATTTCATCGAACAGGTTCAGGGCATCATTTAAGTTCCTAACTTTATCAAGAATCATAAATCGATTTGAGTGAAAGGAAGCTTTGGATAGAATGATAATGTTACCTAGTCTGAAAGCAGCAGCACAAGACTTTGTGAAGCGATTCATCATCAATATCATCATCCAACAGACAGTAAGAGTGTGTATGTATGTATATCTTCAACCCAGCTAATAACACTCACTGCTTAATTTGTTTGTTTGATTGATTTGGTAAGAAGCTAGAAAGCATGACCAAATATTTATGCTTTCTCAACTCGTGACTTGTTGGAAGTGTATAAATTCTCTTGCCTTTCCACCCGTAATGTTTCATGCGGTGTGAATTCTTTGGTGTTTGACGGTAAAGATCCCGGTATAAATAATATCATAAGCGAAATAAAAGCGTTAACCTTCTTTGGTGTTCTTTTTAATTTTATAATGTAATTGGGTGGTTGGTAGCGCCAGCCAGTTGTATTTTTTATACTGTTTTGAATGTTTATTTTTGGTGTTGCTAGCTGGCTTCTTGCTAGGTGTTGGTTTTGTTTATATAATAAAGTTTTTGTTGGCCATTCAAAAAGAAAAATTAGTTTGCCCCATACCCCGGTCGGATACGCATCGGGTATAATTACCCATAGGGTATTGGGTTTATCGGTGGGCATCAAGTACTGTCAGACAACTTGGTTGTAAAACTTATCTCATAATCAGTCAAATACCCGTTGGCAGGGGCGGACCCACATAGTGTGGATCGGGGTCCCGGGACACCAATGTTTTTTAAAAATTTATTAGAAGCGGTATATTAAATTTTTTGAGGACCCCATAAGATTTAATACTTGGAACCCATACTATTAATGTTGATGTGGTCTGGTGGAAAGTCCCTTGTTTTATCTTTGAAAGGTCATGGGTTCAAGTCTTACAAGGCTCAGTTTTTGGTTTTTTGTGTTAATTTTTAGTGTTAATCAATCATTTGATTGCTAATGTTGCAATGATAACTTTGGAAACATTCAAACACCTCTAAAATACATATCATTGTTTTCAACTTTATGCATGGTTTTCTTTAGAAACATTCAAACACTTTAAAATATCAGTTTTATTTTTCACTAGTTTAAGTTAATGGTTTTCAACACATGCTTATGAAAGGGTGGATCTAGGTTATATCTCAAAAATGTTTAAGAAAGGGAAAACAAAGTGTTTATGTGTCAACCCGACCCATTTTGACCCGTTCAGGTAGTGATGATTGAAAAGAAAGTTTTATTATGATATTGTTTTTTATTATGTTCTTCGCCTCGACCCGACCTGAACAACGACCGACCCGAAAAATTTGAACACCGAAAATATGGGACCCCATTGGCAAAAAATCCTGGGTCCGCCACTGCCCGTTGGGTGTATATTGGGTAATTACAGTTCATGTTGAGTATCGAGAATATCAAAGCAAACGAAAAAACTGATTCGAGGGACTAGCAAGCCACTTGCAAGCTATTTGAGATCGGATTAACAAAAGGCTCGAAACCAGCAAAGTTTAGCCCGAGTTACAAATAGAGCTCGATTAGTTATCGAGCCTTCACGGGCCTTGAATATTTTTTTTGTTTCTCTTCTAGCTCCACCCTACTGGTTTGGGACCGAAGAGCGGGAAAGCTGTGAGTGATGCACTCTTATTATGTAAGGGTGGCTCCCAAACCCAGCATTAATGCCCCCCCCCCTTTCTTCTATCAGCCTCTCCATGGCGTTTGTCGCATGAGCCGGTGCTAGACACAAGAAATGACCCAACTCGACAGCTCATGGATCGTATGCTTCAACATTTAGAGCCATATATGTCAAATTCTGATTTATGAACTCAACTTCTATTTTCACTTCGCAGTCGCAAAACCAAATCATATTAAAAATGCGTAAAACCCTCGATCTCAAAGACAGCTTTGTGTTGTTTATTTGGAGACGAAAAGTCCTCACAGAGCCCGGTTAATAAATCAGAATGAGATTCAACTTCTAGTTAGAATTTCAATTTTGATTATGCAAACTAAAAGTTACCGAGTTAACTACTCTGTCATAGAACCAACAAGCGAAGTAATAGAAATTTCTGGAACTTTGTTCATGACATACAAATTACAATCAGAATCTAACTTGCATCAACTAAAAAAGAAAAACATTTTTAAGTTTACAAACCCATTACCGCATATTTGTACCAACACACTTTAAAGAGCAACCGGTGTATTTGGGACGGATTCAAAATCTTTTCCGGGCCCGATTCGACAGTGTTTCCATCTCATCATCCTGCAATCATAATGCACGCGTTATCAGTTAAAACATGTTACGACATAATCCTCACTGTCTTACGTGTTTCTTCTTAAATTGAATATCCGACAGGAATTATTACTTACCATCTTCAAGACAAAGAAGAGCCATTTTCCATATCAATATCGAGATTCCAGCCTCTGCGTAAAAACAAATAATTATATTATAACAAGTAACAAAAAAATTGTAAATCATAAAGTGAACAAAAATGATACCTTTCTGCAGCTTCTACTTTTAATTGTTCAAGATGGTTTGCAAGTTGGACACACGCAGCTTCAATTGAAATGTTCTTCTCACAGAGTTCTTTCCATTGTGCTGATAAAGCATTTAGCTCGTATGCGGTAGTTTGCTGTTAACAAAACGTACGTGAAACCTCAATTAATGTATTACAGCTCGTTATTTTATATTAACCACATAATGTACCTGATGATATTTTCGTTCCCGGTTAACAGTTTCTATCTTTTTGTTCAACTCAGCAGCCTGTGCTTGTAATCTGGAAAAAGGGAAGAAGACCAAAATGCTCATATTTGCAAAAACATTTGTAACATTTTATAAATTATATTCCATACAGAAAACACACTAATGCTACATTTAACAACTAAGACACCAAATGACCAAATACACCACAAAGAGCATAAATTGATATTTTTATTTAACATACAAGAGTATAACTATAATGCCAGAAACAAAAGAAAATCACCCGAATTAAATTCAATATATCTAATATACATATAATAATGGTCACAGTGCACTATGGTGTTTGGCTCCAGTAACATGCTACCATGTGTTATGCTCTCTCTCAAAATACAATCAAGCATATAATTATATAAGTATGTCAAAAAAGCTTAGTAATATACGTAACAAAAACCTAATATATTCAATGGAATAAATTGAAAGCTACGAAAGCTAAAAAAAATTAACTTTTTCTGATATGGGGAGGCATGTTGTGACTTAAAAAAGTAGAAAACCATATAAAAGAAAGAAGAAACGACTCCCGTAAATAAAAAAGTAAAATCCTAATTTCTGGTTTAAACCTTGTATTTACACTAATAATAAGAAGAAATAATAAGTAATGTTAAAGATATAACCAATATTTAGATACAATGGAGAATGCAAATATTAGAGAAGCAGAATCAGGTAAAAAGTATATTACAAGAAACAGAGGTAAAGAGTTTTTAATTACACTAACCTTGATAAGAATGCTTCTAGTCTCTGATTGTGTTGTTTCCAAATATCAGGCCCATATTTTGACATTAGATCCAAATTTTCCAGCCTGGCATCACATAAGAGCATGTTACACACATAACAAGAATGCCACTAGATAAAACTAATAACCCATTCACAAGCCAAATTGAACCGTACCAGATAACTTGATGTTGCACTAAACGTTGAGATTTCTGAAGCGCCTGCTTCCAAGCAGTTTCATCATTCCGTGATGGAACGTCAAGCCCATACCTTGACATATCAAGAGGCGCCATAGGTTTTCCAGACCGCACTCTCTCATACTCCCGCGCAAGCATTGGATAATTCTGGAAAAATTAACCTTAGGTATCAGAATACTTGTTACTTAGTTTCAACTCTTGCTTAATAACTAATAATTTACTACACAAACAAACATGGAAGCATGGAGCAAGGGACATCTGAAACTGTGAGTAGCCCAAACAGAGCTTAGAACCTTTGTGTAGCATTCAGAAGATAGACCAAGTTTATAGGAGTAAATGAGTTAGCAAATGAAGATAAGCTAAAAGTCTAAAACCAATAGAGGAAAGTGGGAATAAGGTTATTGATAATGGAGATTTCCATGAAAAGGTATGGAGAACATGTAAGATATAGCTATATTATCTTCTCTAGTACACATTACACAAAAATTGGAAGAATAAGAGTTAAAAATTAGGCTTACAGAGATCTATATTCACAGACTAGGAATTCTATCATAGTTAGACCAGGATGCAGGATGGTAAATTAACCTAACTAATGTAAAAAATAAATTATTAACCCTGATACAATAATAGTGTAATAGTATTGTTTATAATAATCACCCTTGTTAGGCATAAATACAAATTAAAGTGTGCCCTTTTGGCCGTGTCTAAAACCTAACAACCTGTAATCTGCATATACTACACTGGAGTTAGTAGTTATATGCCACTAGTTTCCAAAAACTCGTCAAAAAGACCGTTTTGTGGTAATTTATGATGTGTCCAAGAGACCATAAACATAAAACAGGTTTTGTTTTCTAGTAAAAGTCACTTATATTTTAAGTCCTTTAGAGTTGTTTTAACTCCAGTACAGGTTCTTAGGTTCTAGAGAAAATTACCATTGCTGACAGCAGATATTACTGTAAAAATGTTTCTGAAATTTTATATTTTATGTTTATTTACAGCTTTTAATTGGATTTAAGAGTGATTCAGAATACTGTCAAATTCCGTCAAGGATTAAAAAGCACACACTAGAAATTAAATATACAGGCACGGAATCTGTAAACAAATTAGATTATAATGAACGAGAGAAAGATGACGATATACGCAGATGCTAATGATGGCGACCGCCATTCGATTTCCATACATAACTCCTATAAACTGGTCTACTTCAACACTAGATAATCAAACCACCGAGCAATCGCAGTCAATAGATGTATAAACATAATAACAACACTTGGCATGTGAATATGAATGAACACACAAACTTGGTAGCTGGACTGAAGCTTTGACACTATCACACTAACCGTTCTCGGTTAGCCAATAAAACCCCATTTGTGTTCACTTGTGTTCGTGAACCGTTCATGTTCATTTCCTTAACACACAAACACGAACAAAATATTCCGTTCAGTCAGCTGTTCATGAACGTTCGCTTGTCTGGTACAAGCTTAACAAACAAACATGAACAAGGCCTCGTTCTGTTCGGTTCGTTTACAGCCTAGGTGTAAACAGTAATTTAACAGATACAAAATCATTCTCCGTCTCTATAATCTGTCTCTTTGTCTAATTCCATTCATCACCATACAATTTCCTACAAGCAGGTCTACTTAAACCAGTAAAACACCATCTATCTCGCAAAACATCCACACGCCTCTAAACACGAGATCATTACACCACCAAGCAAGCAATTGCAATTAGGAGATGCATAACGTCAGTAACCACTATACAAATAACAAATCAAAAACTAACTGCTACTAACTAACATTGTTTGTGTTCATCTATGTTTGTGGACCGTTCACAAACAAGTTCACTTTCTTAATGAGCAAACATGAACAAGAAACTTCTTTCAGTTAATGATTTATAAACCATTCACTTGTATGATAATAACTTTTTAGATACAATGGAGAATGCAAAGCTACGAAAGCTAAAAAAAATAACTTTTTCTGATATGGGGAGGCATGTTGTGACTTAAAAAAGTAGAAAACCATATAAAAGAAAGAAGAAACGACTCCCGTAAATAAAAAAGTAAAATCCTAATTTCTGGTTTAAACCTTGTATTTACACTAATAATAAGAAGAAATAATAAGTAATGTTAAAGATATAACCAATATTTAGATACAATGGAGAATGCAAATATTAGAGAAGCAGAATCAGGTAAAAAGTATATTACAAGAAACAGAGGTAAAGAGTTTTTAATTACACTAACCTTGATAAGAATGCTTCTAGTCTCTGATTGTGTTGTTTCCAAATATCAGGCCCATATTTTGACATTAGATCCAAATTTTCCAGCCTGGCATCACATAAGAGCATGTTACACACATAACAAGAATGCCACTAGATAAAACTAATAACCCTTTCACAAGCCAAATTGAACCGTACCAGATAACTTGATGTTGCACTAAACGTTGAGATATTTGTCTAATGAAGTTTGCCAAAAATATTTAAAAATATTAGAAAATGTCATTTCCGTAAGCACAGTTTATTAACTGTTTAGAACAACTTCATATTTCTTCTTATTATTACAAATAAAATGGCAGTCACAAGTACAGCTGTTCACAAGCCGAACCGAACCGAACCAAGCAACTCAAGCTCGGTTATTTAGAACAAAGCCGATTTCTAGATATTTGAAAAGCCTTAACTCAACAAGATCAATACTTTTAAGTGATTTCACAAATTGATTTTACAAGATCATAACATACAAAATATAAAAGGTCTAAGCGTGAAGATGTTATTGCAAGTATTCATGAAACTACCAAAACATCATTAACCTACAGCAAACACAAACATCTAAGCGTTGTGAATACATTAACTGGAATATGTCTAATTAGACCAAACACGTGAAGACCAGAGATTTCCTGATTTCTGCAATATGTAACTTAAAATCTTCATTTCACATCCTACAATTACTATTTCAGTTTTCGTCTCTGGAGCACAAGCTAGGGTCATCCAATAATTCTTTTGGCACAAGCTTACCTAATAACTTAAGCATGTTTCTACTTAATGAACCAGCTGCAACTCCATCTATTAACAACGACAAAGTGGTAGCATCAAGAGAGTAACCTCTTCCATCCATCTCCTGTAAAAGCATCTCCACATCTTCAAAACATTTGTTCCTTATGTATCCTTGGAGAAGAAGACGATAAGTAACATTATCTGGCGGGCACCCACTCTCTTCCATTCTAAGAAACAAGTCTTTTGCATCTTGCAATAGACCTTCCCGACAAAAGCCACTAATCATCACATTATATGTCCTAACATCAGGTTGCAAACCTTTATCAATTAGGTCACAGAAAAGATTCCTTGCAATGCGAAATTTCCCACCTTTTCCCACCCCGTCAATGAGGATAGTGTAAACAACAATATTAGAATTTAGCTTGCTATCACCCATCAACTGGAACAAAGAGAGCGCATCTTCTACTAGGTTGTTGTTGCAAAGACCCTCTAGAACTATTCCATAAGTGCACTCGTCTGGAATTTGGCCTTGCGCATGCATCTCATCAAAGAGTTTGCGCGCCTCTACACAACGCCCAACCTGAAACAATCCTTGTAACATTGTGCTGTAAGTAACCACATCGGGTTTTAAACCTTTATCCGTCATCTCACAAAACATCTGCATAGCCTTTTCTGTATTCCGATTCTTGCAGTATCCGTTCAGTAAACTATTGTATGTGACAACATTAGGAACGAGACCTCTGAGTGTCATTGAATCATATATTTCCCTTGCTTTGATCATTTCACCTCGCAAACAATAGCCATCAATAAGTGAACAGTAAGTCACTATGTCTGGCTCGACCATGATATTTGTGGAGCGCTTTGGGCATCAGATTCTGTACTTTCAATAGCTGTTCCCGAATTTAGGGATTACAGCCTCGGCTTCATCAACTTTACCTTCCTTGCAAAACGCATCAACTAACACGTTAAAGGTTTGCACATATGGAGTAATCTTTTCATCCTCCATCTCTTTTAGCACCTTTAAGACCTCATCCCAACGACCTAATTTAGAAAGACCACATATTAAAGAAATGTAGGTGATGACATCTAGTAGAATGTGTTTGTTAAACACCATTTCTTTAAATAGGTTGAAAGCGTCATCTATCATTTGATCCTTGCAAAGACTATCAATGATGGTGCTATATGTAACATCAGGCTTGCAGTTTTCCTGTTCCATTAGCCTGAGCAGAGGAATTGCGGTAACGTTATTACCGAACTTGCAAAGTCCTTTAATCATTGTGTTGTACATAACCGCATTAGGTTCACAAAGTTTTTGTTTGATGAGCTTCTTGAATAACATTTATGCTTGAAGAATCATATCTTCAACAACAAGTCCGTCTAAGAGTGCACAGAATATGAACACATGGGGTATGATAGCTCGCCTGAAGCAAGATCCAAGGAGAGCAAAACCGTCTTTGGTGCGATGCAACTGACAACAACACTTAATTGCAATGCTCATGGTGTATTGGTTAACAGGGACACCAATGGAACACATTTTGTTAAAAAGATGAAGAGACGAAGCAAAATGTTTCATTTTGGTCACAGCATTCATCAACTGAGTGAACTTAACAACCGAGGGCAGCGGGCGTCTTTGAGACATTTCATCGAACAGGTTCAGTGCATCATTCAAGTTCCTAACTTTATCAATAACAGATCGACTTGAGGAAGCAGCATTGGAGTGAAAGGATGCTGCATTAATAAAGTGATAATAACGACATAACTGTAAACCTAATAACCCTTAAGATGAGAGACTCACGCCTGAGGGTGGTTACAGGAAGACCCCCCTCTTGTCCTTCCTGTAACGAGACTCACGGTGTCTGTTTTGCAAGTTTTTGTCATTGGACTTTGGGAAGTTATACTCATATCGTGTAGTAATTATCGTATTGTACCCAATGGACTCATTGGATCCAGGACCTATACCCGGGGAGTGGATCCGTGTTTCTTCATTGGCGCCATCCGTGATTTGTGTTAGAACAGCAATAGTTTTCGTTGGTTTTTTTGTTCGTTTGATATGAGTAAACTTCCTGAAGGGCCGACGGGAACCCCTGCAACTGAGTCACGTGTAACTAACACAGAAGCACCTCCGGGTCTTAGTGTTTTTGCACGCATCACGACTCCAAGTGGCCATACTCTTGAGCGAGTCACAGCTCCAGGGTCACGGAACATTGACGTAACACCTGGGGGTTTTACCCTAGAGAACGTCATAGCACCAACCAGTACCACCCCCTAGATATGGGACGGGCCTCGGCACCGGAAGGTTCTAATTTGGGTAATCTCAAACGGATTACGGAAGAAACTCGCCGAAAGCGGTCAGTGTTGGATCTAGAAAATGATTCAGGGGACTCTGACGTGGCGAGATCTCATAGACGTAATTCCAGATCCAGAGGAGCTTTAACTCCTGAAGAGTGGCTCCACGTGCAACAACAAAGTTTGGTGGCTGAATACGAGCGTAGAAAGCGTAACGAGCAACTTCACGCCCGTACTTTGAATTATGAGGAATCCCCAAGAGGATCTCCTACTCATCCGCCAACAGTGAGAGGAAGTCAAACCCGTTACAGTCAACAAACGGAACCAGAGTTTGGCGAACTTCCGAGGTTGCGTCTCGTCCTCGCATAAATATGCGGGTACCATCTTACTTAGACGAGTTTGATGATTATGATCCATCTTACCACCCGGGAAATTACAGTATGTATACTGGAGACAGTAGGATGAGTTCTCAGGCAAAAAGCAGCCGTCCGCATGACATAGTCCGCCACACTGAATACCATAGCAATGCGGAACGAGACTTCACCAAACCATATCGTCATGCGGCCTTCGCTGAAAAATCAAAGTTCATAGCAAGTATTGCCACAGCACCCTTTCCCGTTAATGCTAAGATACCTACATCGGTGGGTAAGTATAATGGTATGACTGATCCAAGTGATCATCCCCAGAACTTTATTGCGGTAGGTGGTGTTAGTGGCTGGACGCTCCCCTATTGGTGTCACATGTTCGCATTGACACTAACAGGGGCAGCAAGGGAATGGTTTGAAAAATTACCTGATGGGGAAGTTTCTAGTTAGGACGATCTGGTGAAAAAAATTTCCCAACACTTCAGTCAACAGAAGAAACATACTCGAGATCAATCAGAAATTTTGGATGTCGTCCGCCGGGATAACGAGTCCATAGAAGATTTTATCACCAGGTTCAACGATGAAAGTCTGAACATTGGTGGGATAAGTAAGGACATGCTCCGCGGTGCCTTCCGCAAAAACGTCAAATGTGATGATTTAGTCCGCACACTTACTGGCAGAGATGGAATGCCAAAAGAGTGGGACGACCTTATGACTGCGGCAAAGGTGTATGCTAACACTGAGAAAACGTTGAGGAATGGTAACCCGAAGCAAAAATTTAAAGTTGAATTTCAGAATCCAAGACCTAATAGACAGGCGAAAGGCCCTATCTGGTCAAGGCTTCAGCCAAGTGCGGAAGCGTCAAAACCATTTGATGCAAGATCCCTCATAGGCAACAAGAACAAAGCGGGACCTACAAACAGAGGTCCCAACAATTGGACTCCTCTTTCAAAGACTCCCGCTGAAATTCTCACTACAGAGAATATAAAATTCAGAAAACCACAGCCGCAAACAAGAAGATCCTTCTTAGACGCTACCAAGCACTGTTCGTATCATGACGACATTAATCATAATACAAATGAGTGTAGAACATTGAAAATGAAATTGAGACAGCTGTGAAATCTGGAAAACTCAAGCACTTAGTAAAAAATGGGAAACTCGATAATGGTAAAGCTCCCATTCGGGACATTCAGGGTCCGAGTAAAAAACAAATTAGAGATTTGAATGTCCATATGATACAAGGCGGATACAACACAGAGAAAAAGCAGAAAGAGTCTGAGGATGAAGAATGGAAGAATGAACCAGTAATCTTCCCGCGAATTTAAAGGGGGCCCGAATAATAAGAATCCCCTGATTATCACTGCTCTCTTCGGGCATTATCGTTCTCATTATGTCTTCTTCGACACTGGCAGCACGTCGGATATCATGTATGAACAATGTTTTGACCAGCTCGACGAGGAAGACAAAGAAAGGTTGAAACCCATCCACGCTCCAGTATCTGGGTTCGGAGGGGAAATAATGCATCCGCGAGGGGTAATCTCATTTCCAGTTACCTTAAGTGACGGAGTTCACTCAAGAACCGAAGAGGTCGAATTCCTGGTTTTACCAGTAACATCAAGACATGATATTATTCTCGGACGGGAAGCGATTGGTGACTTCAATGCCCATCCGTCCACAGCACATGGTGCAGTAGGAGTCCCAACTTGCACTGGTGTAGCAATAATTCATGTCAATCGACATTGCTTCGCAACCGAAAGTTCAAAGCCTACCAAAATTCCAAAACAAACTTTGAGAACTGAACCGGAAAAGTGGGTCTTGAACAAAGATTTCCCTGATCAAACTGTAACAATTGGACCTGCTATCTCCGGGATAGTGCGGACCTTTTTGAAACAGTTATTATCAAAGAATGTCGATGTTTTCGCATGGCAACCTGTGGACATGACAGGTGTTCCGCGAAACATTGCGGAACACAAATTAAGGGTAAACCCGTTATTCACGCCAATTGTTCAAAAACAATGCAAGATGGGTCCGGAACAAACGAAAGCAATGAATGAACAAGTCCAGGACCTCTTGCAGGCAGGGATCATTCTTCTAATCCGTTACCAAACTTGGGTCGCCAACCCAGTTATCGTCCCCAAAAGTAATGGAGCATGGCGAATGTGTATCGATTTCAAGGACTTAAATAAATCATGTCCCAAGGATTGTTATCCTTTACCCGAGATAGACCTCAAGGTTGAATCCGGCTAATATGGATGACCTCGTAATCTAAAGTGTTGAGGAAGATTAGATGTTAAGAGATATCGAGGAAACTTTCCAAACATTAAAAAGTATTAACATGAAGTTGAATCCGGCTAAGTGTTCATTCGGAATAGAAGAAGGAAAGTTTTTGGGATGCGGGCTTCAAAGCTAATCCCGATAAAGTTCAAGCTATAACCCGCATGCCTTCCCCATCTTCTCTCAAGGAAGTCCAGACACTCAATGGCAGACTGGTTGCTCTGAATCGTTTCTTGGAAAATCATGCAGCCAAATCTCATCCATTTATCTCAACACTAAGAAATTGCCTTAAGAAAGCACATTTCAATTGGACTGCGGAAGCAGAACAAGCTTTTTTGGAGGTTAAAAAATGTTTGATGGAGCTGCCCACGTTAACAGCACCCTATGCGGGGGAACCTTTAACGTTATACCTATCAGCGTCAAACATTGCCATCGGGTCCGTCCTCCTGACAGATCGAAAGAATATTCAAACACCGATCTACTACATCAGCAGAACACTATCGGACCCGGAAACAAGATACTCCATGCTTGAAAAACTTGTTTTGGCATTGGTCTATGCTGCCCGACGCCTCCGCAGGTACTTTCAAGGGCACCCCATCAATGTTTTAACCGGATACAAGCTCAAAAATGTTCTCAGTAAGCCTGAATTATCCGGCCGACTGGAAAAATGGGCCATCGAGCTGGGCGAAATGCAATAGAATACAAACCCAGGCCAGCAATCAAAGGGTAGGTGTTGGCGGACTTCGTGACAGAAGTTCCGCATCACAAAGAAAAAGAATGTTTAATTGAGCAAGAACCCCAAGTACCTCCGGAATTAGGACAAACTTGGTCCTTATTCACGGATGGAGCTTCAAGCAATGAAGGATGTGGCGCAGGCCTCAGGCTAATCAATCCCGAAGGCCATGATTTTACGTATGCCATAAAGCTGGACTTCAAAAGTACCAACAACGAGGCAGAATATGAAGCTTTCTTGGCAGGCTTGCGGATAGCCAAAAAACTTGGGGTTAGACATTTGGAAGCACGAGTAGATTCCATGTTGATTGCGGGATAGATCGACGGCACATACGAAGCAAAAAATGATATCATGGCTTCATATGTGTCACAGGCAAAGGATTTGATGCTCCAGTTCTCTTCTTGCAAAGTCATTCACATAAAGAGGAGTGAGAACAAATCCACGAATGCTCTCAGCAAATTGGCTTCGACAAACTTCGAACATTTTGCCAAAGACATCCGCATTGAAGTATTAGATCGTCCATCTGTTCCGCAACATCAAGTTCTAGTAATCCAAACGGGAGTAGAATCCTGGATGACACACATCATAGCATACTTGTCATCCGGAGCACTTCCGGAAGGAAAAGAAGCGGCCCGGAAGATAAAGCACAAAGCCTTGAACTACCAGATACTTGATGGTGTTCTGTACCGACGTTCCTTCCTCAGTCCACTACTCCGATGTGTAGATGCCGAGGACGCGAATTACTTAATTAGAGAAGTTCATGAAGGCATTGTGGTCTTCACGCGGGTCCGCGGATGGTCGTAGCAAAGGTAATGAACGCTGGATATTACTGGCCGGGGATGCATATGGATGCTGTGAATGAAATCAGAAAGTGTGATTCATGTCAACGCCATGCTCCTAACACGCTTCGACCAAAGAATGAGTTAGTTCCAGTCACTTCGGCTTGGCCGTTCCAGAAGTGGGCAGTTGACATAATGGGACCTTTCCCTGAAGCCCCTGGACGTGTCAAATTCTTGATAGTAGCCATCGACTACTTTACAAAATTGGTGGAGGCCAAACCAGTTGCTTCTATAACAGCAACAAGTGTTAAAAAATTCTTGTGGGAATTTATCATATGCCGTTTTGGTCTCCCTCTAGAGCTCGTTAGTGACAACGGAACACAATTTGCGGACAGTGGGTTGCAAGAATGGTTGAAAGAGTTACACATTTCTCAAATCTTCACCTCTGTGGCCCACCCGCAAGCGAATGGTCAAGTTGAGAGAACCAATCGGATGATCAAAGAGGGAATCAAAATGAGATTGGGGACGAAATGAACAGGGTGGGTAGACGAATTGCCCCATGTACTATGGGCCTTCCGCACTCAAAGGAATTCCAGTAATTCTGAAACCCCCTTCAGTCTCATATATGGCACAGAAGCCATGATTCCCGCCGAGATTGGTATCCCATCCGCCAGAGTCCGTATGATTGAAGATAATGATCATGAACTCCGGATGAACCTTGACCTCCTCTAGGAAAGAAGGGAAATGGCATCGATCCGCGAGCATAATTACAAACGACAGTTGCAAAAATATTATGACTCGCGGGTTCAAAGATGTGAATTCGATGCGGGAGACTATGTCTCCGCAGTAACGAAGCCTCAGGGAAAGAGCCTCCGGGCAAGTTGGCCCCTACATGGGAAGGACCTTATAGAATCCAGAAAATTCTATCTAAAGGTGCAAGGTTGGACGGGACAGAGGTCCCCAGAACTTGGAATGAAGCCCAACTGAAGAAATGTTACATTTAGTGGTTTTATATTTTGGCCTGCGTGCCTAACTAGATGTTAAAAACTTTGTAATTTCATTTCTTGTAATTTGGCTTATGCCTTAGTTATGAAAGTTTTCATTTTAGTCATTTGAGACTTGTATTGATATGTAACCCTTTATTGGCACGCAAAGAAGATCCTACGAAACACTTATATTATGATAAAATAAACAAAGTGTAACGGATGACAAATCAAAACTCCTTTATATGCACAAATGGGGTTACTACAAAAGATCAAGTTACAAGAAAAAAGAAAATGTCTATCTATTATGCGGCATCTTCATGTTCCGCAGTATTGCCCCCTGCATTTTCTTCTTCTTCCTCCTCTTCTTCCCCATCAAGCTCAAGAAGAGTCTTCAGCTGCTGGATACTGTCTTCCTTGTCAGCAAGTTCAGCTATCTGATCAGTCAAAGGGAATTTCAACAGGTCAAAATCCTTTGATTTCTGCTTAAGGATGCCGACAGTATCTTGACCAGCTAAGACATACTCTTCGGGAAGCCTGGAAGTCGAACCAAACTGGTAGCCCTCTTGGAAACCTAGTTGACGACCAGCTTGTTTCGAAGCCTTCAAGAGGATGGCAACACAATTCCCAAGTTCATCACTTGCTCGAACATCAGCAATGACCTGACAGAACAGTTACACATAAGTAACTCTAAAAATACTTGGAACATTTATGATAAAAAGACAGCACATACCTTGGGAATAGCTTCCGCCAACTACCATTTTTGGTCCGCCTTGGCCTGGATGATTTCCATCTTGTGTTTAGCACATTCCAAGGCTTGATCACGGTTTTTAGTGTTAAGATTAATCAAGCGCTTGTCCTTGGCCGCCGATTCAGCTCGAAGAGCCTCCACTAACTTGGCTTGTTCCTCCAACTGTTTCTGGAGAACGGCCTTGGTCTCTTCAGCAGCGGACCGAGCAGTTTTCTCTGCCTCCAGGGCCTGTCTGGCCTCCCTAGCCTCATTCATAGCCTTAAGAGCTTCGTCTTTAGCATCGGAGGCGGAAGCTGCCAACTCGTCCCACTGCTCATTCATCGACAACCAGTCCTTGGTTATCTCGTGGGTCATGGAAAGAGAGTTCGTCAAGTAATAAGAGTGGGAGTTCAGCAATTCTTGGCGAACACTGAGACGGCGTCTCTCCTTTCACCATGAGGAAGACACCCCACCCCCCCCCCCAAAAAAAAAAAATTCAAAACACGTGTCCACGTCGCGGAGTGTTGAATCCCGACGCAAGGACCAGTTAGGCTGGTGGGGGGTGGGGTCTTCCTCCTCAGGGGTAGGGGAAGTTTGAGAAGCATATGGGAAGGTACTCTTACCCCCCTGATCTCTGAAATGATAAACATGTTGAGGAGACGATTCCTCAACACGTTTAGTATCCTCAATCCCCTTCTTCTTCTGTGGGGAATCGTCCGCCACAACTATCGGATCTTCAATAGTGTTACGAGACGGTGGTGGCGGACGAGCAGATGAATCCTTCATACCAGAAACACCTTCAGAAGGGTTATCCAGGTTTACTGAAAAAGTATCAACAATCAGTTAGAAACATTTCAATTCAATACAGTTGAAAGTGAGAGAAACTCGGCATACCTAACGAAGGATCCTCCGCATCAAGCCGTTCCAAACGAGCTTCCAAGGCAGAAGAAGTTGTTTTCTTGGATTTCTTCTTCTTTGAGGCAATCTTCACATGATTAACCTTATGCTTACCTGCTGCTTGGAAGCACCCGCATCAACGACCGGACGTTCACCCTTGTCGGTAACATCATCAGGTCCCGGACCTTCAACATCCGCGCCGACATTAACATCTTCATGGCTAGTTGCCTGATTAGCCGCGGCTCGTTGACGGGTAAGACCTGCAGTTGAGCCCACAACTTTATTAGCATCAGTTGAATAAACTTCTTCGCAAAATGATGACTCCTCGTTAGACGTGAAGAGCACAATCACTCCGCTAGAAGTAAGAGCAGTTATAGGTTTGGGTTTCAAAATGCCCTCACCTTTCTGGATACATTCTTTAATGTATGCCTCACCTTTTGCATACATCGCCTCGGACACTTTGGGTTCCGGGCGGAAAGATGTGAGGAACACGAAGTTGTAACGGGTGAGCTCAAGAATAGGCGCATCCCTTTTATTGATTGGGCGGCGCACCATCATTCCCCCCTTGCGATCCAACAAGGTGCTAAAGGCAGAACCTTCGCCTACACGAAGCAAGGAAACAGATTAGAAAATTCTTAAAGACAAAATAGAGATAACAACAAACTTACTCTTGTCGGTCTCCTCATAATACGGTTCCAGAGTGGGAAATGGCCACAATCGGCTCATCCTCGCACTCACCATCGCCCCTTCGTGGATTGGGCGCATGGGAGTCGGTGTGGAGATCAGTGCTTGATACCATGCCTGACCTTCATGGGCGGAAGCCACAATCACTGGCATAGCCTCTTTTGCCTTCCGCTTATGCATCGCGAAAGGAACAACATCCTCTCGGATCCAGAAAAATTTAGGCTTCCAGCCATGAAGGCTACGGAACCACTCCGTGCCTATAATCCTCTTCTCCACAGTCGCGAAACTATACCACCCATCGCGGAAAGTCATCCGGTAGAAAACGGCAAACATGCCAACAGATGGGTCAAGGTTGCGAGTCTGGCAGCAGAATTCGAAGTGTCGAAACCTTAACATCCCGAAGGGATGGATCTGGGAAAGATGAACCTTATAGGTTGTTAAGACCGATTGGACAAATTTTGTAATCGGAATACGGAAGTTCCCCGTGGTAAAGTGGTCTATGTATACAGCCATTTTCTTCGGAGGTGAAGTAGTGGCAATAGAGCCACTGGAAGGAAGTTCTGGTTCCCACTCCGTCGTTAATCCGTAAATATTAACGACATCATTATAGTCTTCTTCTTTAATACAAACTTCCACCTCGCCAATGGCGGGGGTGCTTTTCTTTTCTTTAGTCATCTGAAGAACATAATGATGAAGATATTTCAGAAAGGTAAGAAATTTCAGAGAGTATTAAAAAATCTTCAACGTCTAAGAGAAATATGGAAGTGATAAAGGTTGAATGGAAGTCACAAGAGTTATATATATACTAATAGCAATTAATGCGATTCATAAACTGCCAGAGGAGAGAGAAATTGCGGACCGCCATATGACTGACACGTCAGGCGGGAAATTCAAGATGATGAAAACAGGCTGTCAAAGGCGTCAGGAACGTCTTATCAGTTGTCCTCAATAAGTTCCTCTCTGCCACGTCATCATAGTTATCCAAACTTTCAAAATACTTCAAAAAGTTGAAGATTTCAGAAAAATCTTCTTAAGAGATATAAAATATCAAAAACATCTCCTAAAGGTATTTTGACCAAGCAAGTGGGATATACACAAAAAGACAAAAGAGACTTTTCCTCATTAATGATCCAAAAAATTACAAGAAGGAAAAGAAAAAATTTACAAGTTATATAAACGGTAAATCTATCCTATGGGTTTGAAGCGGATGGATCCTCCGGAGCCTTCACAGACGTATCCTCCGAAGAGTCATCTTCAGATTCTTCCCCAAGATAGTTCTTTAAGAGTTGTACACCGTCATATCGGAGGCAAATTCCGGAAGCATATCATGTAGAGGGAAGACTAACGTGTCATGCTCCTTAACCCGGTTGACACGATCGTGTTTGACGTTAACACCATAGAGTGGATGATCTTTGAATGTGCGGTTACTTTGCGCATAGCTCACTCCCTCATGAAAACCAGTAACACGACCAAGCAAGGAGGAAGCAGCCATCACATTGGCGAAACTGTCAGTTAGCTCCTTGCTTTCTTTGATATGGCGGACAACCTGTTGAGACGAAAACATGAGTTCCCAGTATCAAATATTGAGAGAAAAACAACGAGTGGTTAAGCATAACTTACAGCATCAATTCCCCGAGTAAGGAACCATTGACGGTCTTGTTCCAAACGTTCCGTCCGCGTTTGGAACTCCTTGGCTTCGGCGGTAGTTTCCTCCAGAGCTGAGTTTGTTTCTTGGGCTCAGACCAAGTTATCCTTTTCCTTTTGAGCTTTCGTCCGAGCAGCCTCAAGAAGGGAATTTTGCTTTTCACAAGCTTCCTTCCATCGGCGAGCAGCCTCAGCATTGCGATATTGCTCACCCTTGAGAGCAATTTCCGCGTCAGACTGCCTCCATTTGGCAGTTTGAGCAGCAAGACGGTGCTCCTCCGCCTCTCTCTGGCTGCCCGACGAGCTTCCCCTACCTTCCCACCTAGGGTACGCCATTCACTTAAAATCTCCTGGCTACCGGCCAAGGCATTCGGAGATGATAAGCAACATTAGTATGAAGGAAATGACGGGAAAGGTCACGTTGATATGTCATCTCGGCGGGTGGTGTACAATTCTCAATGAAATCCATACAAGTTCTAGCTTGAGAAAATCGGGACCCATTGGTAATATTCCATGGAGGAACAAACAGTTCATGATTGTCACCTAAACCAGTATCCCCATAGTAGCGAGAACCTGAAGTTTTAAGGCGGGCTGGGAAAGAAAAAGGTTGATGTGGAGGAGGAGACTCCACGTTCCTCATATTCTCTTCATTTATAGCAGGATTATCCTGCTGACCACCAGTACCACCCCAGCCTGAAAAAGATAGTCAAAACGAGTATCAGTCTCAGACTGGATATTGGTTTCCCCCGTTGCAGTATCAGTTGGCGGAGTCAATACCCTGTCGTCCATAATAGTCTCAGTTTGAGGAAGGGTTGATTGACCTTCCGCATTAAGACCAATCGGCGGAGCAACCTGCTCAATTTCAACATCTTCCCTCGGAGGAGGAGATGATGGCTTCTCAGTGTGAGGGGTTGGTGTTGATAACTTCTCAGATATATTTTCACTAAAGATCAACGGATCTACATCACAAAGTTATACTTAGCAACACACTCATAAAAAAGAATATAGTACTTAATGGAGGGCGCATACCTTCTACAACATCGATACGATCAGCAAGACTATACTGTGGCTTCTTAGGGCGATGAACTTTTCGTTTCTTCTTTGATGGTCCCGCTTCAGGAGTCACAGTCTTCTCACTCCCAGAACTCGCCTAAGAAGCAAAAAAATCTCTCTTTTTCTCTAGCTCTGCTAACAAATGAGAGACAGAGGAAAATTCAGAAGCACCCTCATCAGAGTCTTCTTCCTCTTCCGAAGCGGAAAACTGAGAAACATCTTCATCATCATCATCATCATCAGTTGATGATAAGATGGCAATCGTTCCGTCGGAAGTAACGGCAGTAAGAGGAGGAGGGTTTAGAATATACGCACCTGTTTCGAAGGTGGCATTTGAGATTACAGGTTCAGCCCGAACTTTCTTCGAAAACAAGAACTGGGACTTAGTTTTGTCAAGAATAGGTTGGTCCCCCGCCTCGCGGATACTCTTGCGGACACAACCCCGGTCCCCAAAAAGAACATTAAACATAGAACTCCGACCTGAAAAAGATGATAACTTAATCATTAAAATATTCAGAATAAAGAAGGGATAGCACACGGAAACTTACGTTCATGCAGATCTACAAAGATAGGCTCCATGAATTCCGTCGGCCACAGACGACTCATGCCCGCCCACACTAATGCCTCTTCAGGCAACGCACGCATAGGTGAGGGCTCCATGGTAAGCACGCGATACCATTCACGACCCTCATGGGCAACTGTCATAACCTCCGGGAGAGCAGAGTTTACCGGACGACGAACCATTGCCAAGGGCACCACATCCTCAGATATCCAGAAGAATTTATTGCGCCAATCGGTGGATAATTTTTCAACTTCATTCCCAAGGCTTCGATCGGAAAATCCTTGGCACGTATACCAGCCATTATGATTAGTAAGGCGGTAGAAAACCGGGAATCGATCTACGTGGGGAATCATATCACGTGCTATACATACAAATTCATAATGACGAATTCGCATCATGGCACGCGGGTGTAGCTGAGAAAGATGGATCCCATAAGCAGTCAAAATCCTCTCGAGAAATTTTGTTATGGGAAGACGAAAGTTCCCATGAACGAAATAATCGGCATATAAGGCCATTTTCCCAGGCGGTGGGAAACTGGCTATCGAACCGATGGACGGAAACTCTGGTTCCCACTCGGGTGGAATACCATACGTTTCCAACAACTTCTCATACTCCGAATAGTCCCATGCTACTTCTATCTCGTCAACTTCAATTTGAACATTCGACATTATAGAAGGATTTGATGAAAGAATATAAGAAGGTTCAGTGATTTATCTGTGAGAGAATTAAGAAGATAATCAAAGGAAAAGAACGATAAAACTTTGAAAAGAAGAAGTTTATCCCTATTTATACCCATCGCAATTAATGCGATGGGATATGAACAGTAGAGAGAGAAGTTCAGGACCCAACCAGTGATTGCCACGTCACGCGGGAAATTCGAAAAAGAGAAAAAGTTGTACAGTCGGGTACAGTGACAGCCGTCAAAAACGTTTCATCACTTGTTCACGCGCCTGCGAGTGGTCAATTTGTCCTTTTTCATGATTATCCATACCACAGAAGATATTTTTCACCTAAACTCTGAACAACAAAAATCCCCAACATACATTAAGTCCAGAATTCCACCCGCACAAAAACTTCACGCGGAAGAAATACTGGACTGGGGGGACTTGTAGAGGTATGGTACCAAAAAGACCCAAATACCCTTACGTACCACCCGCGGGACCCATGGATCACCCGCATGTTACAATTGAGGAAGAACGTCCTCATAACGCACGCGGAAGCATCCTGGCATCCTCAAAAGTCATCCGCAGGATAGGACATCCGTCCGCCTAAACAATCGGAAGACAATGCCTGCAGGACAGCTGTCATCACGCAAGTACTCCCTAGAAGAAGGTTTAAGATTCTAAATTGGGGAATACGTGACATATTAACCAATGAACAAAGGACACCTGGCCAGGTTGTTATAACCGTGCACATGGACAGGGTGTGATTCGTCCTATCATTGGGAGACACGTGTCCAGGTTGTTTTGCCCATGTACATGGAAAGTATAGCTCAACCTATCACAAGAGGACACGTGTCCAGGCGGTTATCAAAGATCTTCTAGAAGATGACAGCTGCCCCAATCATCTTCCTTCATCCTTCGGCTATAAATACCTTGTCAAATGGTATGAGGTATTCATTCACTCACATATATTCTGACTACACTTAGTCTCTGTACTTCAGTACTTTCTTCACTACGAACGTTACTGATTCTCACGCCAGAGGGTGGTTACAGGAAGACCCCCCTCTTGTCCTTCCTGTAACGAGACTCACGGTGTCTGTTTTGCAGTTTTTCGTCATTGGACTTTGGGAAGTTGTACTCATATCGTGTAGTAATTATCGTATTGTATCTTGTGGACTCATTGGATCCAGGACCCATACCCGGGGAGTGGATCCGTGTTTCTTCACTCTGGGTTTAATAACAACAACAGCAGCAGCATTAATTGAACGATTCATCATCATCCAGCAGACAAAACAAAACAAAGGAAGTTGATGTTGTGTTGATTAATGAATGCTTCAACTAACTATAAAATGAATGAATGTATGTCGATATTATTATTATTATTATTGTTATTATTTCTAAGGAAGAATCAAAGTGGGATCAGTGTTTGTCTTGTGCATTTTAGTAATACAAAATTAATTCATTTTTTTTAAATTTATTTTCATTCTTCGTTAAAAAAAATACCTAATATATTATTGGGGCTTAGATTAGATTTAAGCCTTCATTAAAGAGCTTAATATATTATTGGGGCTTAGATTAGATTTATTGGTGAGGTGTGCATGGGCTGTGTAACGGTTTCGAACCGCGAGAATTGAATCAGAATCGAAAATAAGTGAAAAAGAGATCGGAAATGGACCATATTATAGTAAACCGGTTCGGTTTCAGAATCAGTAAAGTCGGTTCTCGCTAATCAGTTTTGGCTAGAACCGGTTCGGTCGTTTATTTATCAAATGAGTGTGTAAACTTTGCAAATTGCAAAACAAGTTATATAATTTTATGTATTTTCTCAATGTAAAACTAATTTAGATTACAACATGGATATCCCGTTATATTTTTGATTAAAACCTAATTGTTGATGTTAAATAAATCTAACGATAGATTAAAGTAATATCATATATTTTTATATTAAATTACTTTGATAGCTTAAATAAAAAATTGATCATGTTTGCTAGAACTTGAACGTAAAGAAAGAATAATTAAATTAAAGAATGATTGAATGGATACTAATTAATAGTTTATTCTATAAAAAAATGTTGATTGGTACCGGTCCTTCGGTTCCAAGTCTAGAATTGCTGGTTTTTCCGGAAACCGTTTAGTGTAAATTCTGAGAACCGAGAACCATAATGTAACACACTTTAGCGGTTTTGAGACACTGGTTCAGTTCTGACAGTTCCGAACCATGTTTTGCTCACCGCTACATGCATGTGGTGAAAAATGGGAATAACTATAATCAAAATGGTTGGTTAATTATATTTTTTACTTAACCATAACCTCGTTAACTGTCAGTTTTGTTCAATTATTATCAATATATATATATATCTATATTATATATAATACATCAAAGAGGGGCAAATTAAGATGCTTCACATTAAGGGATTTACAAGTAATTTTACATATGGTACAACCTTGAATGGTGGCAAAAGAGTCATTCTCACGTTTATTTAATACAGTTCCAATATTGCCCCCCCCCTCAATTATAATTAATTTTAAAGAATAGTTACAATAATAACACTTAATCTTTTACCTATAGCTTATTTTAATGTTCACTTTTAACCCAAATTCCTTCATGATTTTTAAACTTTAATATCTTTTTCATACTTTAATACTTTTTTTAAAAATTTACACCATAAAAACGAGTATATTTTTATCTTTAATTTGAGTATAATATTGTCATAGTTTTTTTTTTCAGTTACAAAATATACATTTTAGGTAGGTGTGTTTACAGTTTGGTTTTGATGGTTTTAAATTAAATCGTGAGCCAAATCTTTTGTAATTGTTTTTTTGTTGTCGAAAGCTAAGACTGAACCTTTGAAAATTGAAAACAAATGGGCAAAAGTTAAAAAAAAAACGTCAAATCAAACCGATGACCGGTTTGAACGGTTTTACGGTTTCCAACCGAACAATAAACACCTATAAACTTATTACGTGATTACCAAAACCTGCGTATCCCGCTGCATGACGCGGGCACCCGTCTAGTATTTATTTATGTAGTACATTTGACAACTTTGGACCTGCAAGTACACTATCGAGTCACTTGGTGGCACCCTAGTGGTCCATGTTAGTTTGTCTTTTGGTTCAAGTATCTTAATAAAATTGACCAAATGTGCGGTTCCTTTTGTTTTAGTTCTGCTACCGTAACGAATGTGATAGAGAGCAACCGAATTTGCATGACAACGTTCGGGTTTTACCGGCTGACACTACCTCATTGGTCCATCTCGGTTTTTTGTATATTTTTGTTTGAGCTCCAACACCATAACTCACGTAACCGAAGCCAACGGAATTTACGTTGATTTACTTACCGCCTCAACGTCATAATCAACAACACTTGGGTTTTACCATCGTCCACGTTTACAAATTATTTATAATTCGGTTTAACTCTTCGGTTTTCAGTTATTATGTTCCGGCTTCTAATTTCAAAGTTCAAACCACCTACCAAATAAAAATAAAAATAAAAACAGAAACAATCTTCTTCTTCTTCTTCTTCTTCTATGTCCTACCGTCTCTGCAACACCACCATCATTCTCCGGCGAACCTCCATACTTTCCGGCAATCCAAAACCATCACTCCAACACACCAAACAATCACACGCCATTGCTCTCACCACCAGCCACCTCCCATACACCATCTCAATCTCCGCATCTCTTATCCTCCAATACGCCACTCACAAACACCCTTCAGCCTTGAAGAAACGTGGATCGACTCACTGGTAGACGATCAACTTTCCTCGGGTATGAGTATGCTATTTCACCGATGGTTCTCCGGAGTATGAATTCTTCCACCTACAAAACGAGCAGCACCGTGAACTTACCCCTCAGAAAGGGAGAGAGGGGTCCTCTTTGGGGTAACCCTCCGGTGTGAGAATAAGAGATTGTAGGAGAAGATAATAATAATCTGAGAGTGAGTAAGGAATTGGAATGTATTTTCTTGCTTACCTCCCCTTGTGGAGGTGGTGTGGTATTTATAGTGCTAGGGTTTCCAATGATTGGGCTCAGATCCCATTAGGGCCTTTTTGGCCTCCTCCTATTGCTTTGCGCCACGTGTCCTTAGGACACCTGGTGTTTTTTCATTGATTATTCTCTGACCCAGGTATTTCACCTGACCCATGTGCAATCACGTGGTAGCACATGGGTTTTGCTGAGTTGTCCACCTTTCATTGGCAGCTGTCAACATCAGCATATTCTTATTCCTTAAAGGATACCTTCTGGAAGGTTGTCTGACGAGCACAATCAAGGTTGTCCTTATCCTGATTTGGATAAGGACGAGGTTGATTATGTGCATGTGTGATATGCGCCTATCCTGAGGATGCGCGAGGTCTTCTCTTTATTCTCACGCGCAGATGTTTCATGCGCAGATGTGATATGCGCAAGCATATGTAATATGCGCCACGCGCAGATGCGCCACGCGCAGATGTGATATGCGTGAGCATATATAATGCATGAGCATGTGATATGCGCCACGCGCAGATGTGATATGCGTGAGCATATATGGTGCGTGAGCATGTGATACGCGTGGGCATATGTGATGCGTGAGCATATGTGATATGCGTGAGCATATGTGATGCGTGAGCATATGTGATATGCGTGAGCATATGTGATATGCGCCATACGCATAGGTTTTGGCTTTGTGCCTTCATGATATCTTGATTTCAAGCCTCTTGTCCATATCTTGTGGGTTGACCCGCCCCGCTCGATGTTAAGGCGGGTACATACCTCTTCAAGCCCCCCCAGTCTAATGTGTGTCTTGTCTCGGGCGAGCGAGGTAAGATAGATATTAGACTTAATAGTTCTCTTTTAATAGGGTTTTGTCTTTTCCTTTTTTATTTCTCATCGTTGCGCGAAATTCTATCCTTTTGGTTGAAATGAATCGTCCATGTACGTGGTTGGTTGGTGCTGACATGCGTCAGAGATGGAGACATGTGTCAGACTTTTCGCGTGCTCGAGGTGCTACAGCTGCCTTTCATGTCCCCTCACACAGTGTCAGGAACACGTGTCGCGCTCGTGTTGGCCTGCACCTGCGAGTGGGGGCGCGTGAACTCTGATTAGTACCTGTTTCGTTCCCTTTCATGTCCCCTCACATAGTGTCAGGAACACGTGTCGCGCTCGCGTTGGCCTGCACCTGCGAGTGGGGGCACGTGAACTCTGATCAGTACCTGTTTCTCTCTCTCCTGGGCCTATAAAAGCAAGCCTTTTGAGTTATTATTCTTCATCTTCATTGTTATTTCAGAGCTTTTTTCTTTCCTTCCATTTTTATTCCGATTAAGGGCCTGTCTTTTGCTTCCAGACTTCCGTTCTTGAAGTAACCTCTGTTTGATTCACAGTTGTATGTTTGATAACCCAGACACCACAATCTCCCCCAGCAAACGCCGTGTAAAATCATTAGTCATGTCCACTTTGAAGAAGACCGGCAAGGGAAAAAGGGCTGCCGAGGCCTCGTCGGAGGAGGTGGGGAAGGGCAAGACAGTGAAGAGGTGGGATGAGATTCCCTGCAGATTGAGACAGTCTGATTTCGACAGTCTCATCGCCTCTCAGGGTTTTCTCCCTGAGTACGGCTGTCTGCTCCCGGCGGCCGGGCAAACGGCGGCAGATCCGCCCACCGGCTATATCTCCTTATATTGCCATTTTTTCACTCACTGCAACCTTCGTCTCCCGATGACAAGGTTTATAGGTGCGCTGCTTCAATTTCATGGGATTCACATATCCCAAGTCCATCCTTTTGGACTTGTGCGCATGACTCATTTTGAGTTCATATGCAAAGCTCAGCGCGAGGAGCCCACCCCTCGGCGCTTTCAATATTTTTATAAGCCAAAAATCCAAGATTCTTGGTTCTCATTCGTTCCTCGCAGTCAGAAGGTCAGGTGCTGCACTGTTTCCTTCAAAAGCCTTCATGACTGATCTGAGAAATTTTTTTATATTAAGGCTGGTGTGATTCCCATCCGCATGACCATGCGCGCGATCACTTCTGCGCCCGCGGATGTGAATGTTCTTAAGAACCCAACTGGCGCATGGGTTAATAAGTTGACTGCTGAACCATCCCCCGCCAAGAATATTTGCGAGGAGGCGCTGGTGGGGGTTAGTATGAGCAGGAGGTGGACCGACAGCGCGACTGAGCCTGTTATCCAAGTTGATGGCTTATGTGAGTTATTAGCTCATTGCATTATTTCTGCGCGAATATAATTCGTTTTGCTGATATCATTTGTCTTGTTTTATGCAGTAAGCAAGGAGTACGTCCACGCCGCCTATGATGAGCATATGGAGGGTGGCTCTGTCGCGCTGGGCGCTGGGGAAGTTGGTTTCCCCGATCGCTTCGATGATATGTTCATCCCTGTTGATTTGGGATTTTGCTTTGACAGCGATGCGCCTGGTAGGCCTTTGTACTTATGCTTATGCCTTTAGAATACCAAATTTGGTTAACATTTCTGTTGCACGTATTGTAGATGCGCTCGAGAATTATGAGCTGGAGCTTGCGGAAGAGGAGGTGGAGGAGGAAGCTGAGGTGCCACAACTCAAGCGTAAAGCTAAAGGGAAAACTGGCGCAGGGGCCAGTAAAAAACAGAAGAAAAATGATGCCCCTGTTGCTCAGGATCCTCCTACTCAAGCGAAGAGACTTGAGAAAACCAAGGGGTTTACCTCCAAGTTTTCCTTGTCTTCTTTGCCTCAAGGTGTGGGCAGTCCTCCTGTCCACACGAGGTATGGTGCCGCCACCTCCTCCCTTCGCGCGGCGGAAAAGGGAAGCGGCGCTGCGCCTGCTGTTTCCTCTTCTCCGACAGGTATACTTTGTTTATACTTTATGGTTTTATGAGCGCGATTCCGATAGAGTTATTAATGAATCTTTGCTCACTCAAATGTTTGTAGAGCCGGCGACCTTGGTGGATCAACCTCAGGCGCAACAAGGTACCGAGGCTGCGCCGAAGGTTGCCTTGAAGTCCCCTGTTTTACCCTCGAAAAGGGGGAAAATGGACTTCATGGCGATGTTTAACTCGCGAACGGCGGTGCGCCAAGGTATATATTGCGCTTTTATTTTCTGACTTTTTTCTTTTAGATCAAGTCATGAATCATTTCTCTTTGTTGGTTTTTTCATAGGAATTATAGCTGGCACACAAGCTGCTGGCGGCACTGCTGGCGCCGGCGCCAGCGCCGTTGGTTCTGCTCTTGCTCCTACAAGCACTGAATCTCCCCTCATTGGGATTACTAAGGAGCAGGAGGCTGTTTTACGCGCTGATCTAGCGGCGTCGAGACCTCCCTCACCTCCTCCTGCGCGCAGCCCTCCTCGCGAGACTGGTTTTGATTTTTCCAAGTCGCAGGAGAAAAGACCTGTTACAGAGGATAATGAGGAGGTCAATTTTGAAGACTCCGATGGTGGCCGTGCAAGCCCTGTAGCGCCACGAGATTTCGTGGCGCAGCCTTCTCGTGGGGCTGGCGCTGACTTTTCTGCTTGCTCTCCGCAGGTATAAGTTCGTTTTGCTCCGCTGCACGGACTTCCATATTAGTGTTTAGATGACTAGAACGTTGCTTTGTGTTTGCAGGAAGCCGATCACATATACCGCCCGAGATGGAATATTACTGAGGATAGCTCATTTCAGTCCATGGGTGTGTGTGAAGACTTCT
Source organism: Bidens hawaiensis (assembly GCF_021521415.1). Lineage (NCBI taxonomy): Eukaryota > Viridiplantae > Streptophyta > Magnoliopsida > Asterales > Asteraceae > Bidens > Bidens hawaiensis. The sequence continues at coordinate 76,417 of NW_027505376.1, forward strand.
GGGCTCACTCTGTGCCTCCAGCTGAAAGGAGGTTTCAGGAGGACCGCGCTCGCGTGGACTTGCTCAATGACCATCTTTTTGCTGGGTCTGCGTTCTTTGCTGCCTCCCAAGAGCTTCGCTATGATTATGTAAAGGTGCGTGATGCTCTTGCGGAGGCCAAGCAAGAGGCTAAGGTATCTGCTTGGAATCTTTCTGACGCTCGAGAGAGAGCTGAGAAACTCCAAGCAGAACTCAGCGAGAACCGAGCAAGTGCCAACGCTGCCTTCGTGAAGCGCGGGCATAAGCTGCAGGCTGCGCGGGAGAAGCTGCAGGCAGCAGAGGCGGATGCGGCCAAGTACGCTCGGCGAGTGCGCGATTTGGAGCTTGATGCAGAGGCGCGTGATCAAACTCTTGTGCAGGCTATCACTAACAAATCTTTATTAGAGAGTGAGGTTGCGCGCCTGAAGAAAGAGCTTGAGGCCGCGCTGGCAGAGAAGGATGAAGCCCTGGCGATGGCAGCGTCTGGCCAAGAAGAGCTCGATGCTGCGCGAGCGGAAAGGAATGAGGCCTTGGCGGCAGCAGCGTCCGACAGAGAGGAGCTCAAACAGACCAAGGAAACTGTTGAGTTGTTAAACTCTCAGATTCCTGCTCTTGAGACGTCTGTTTCTTCCCTCGCGCAGGATCGCAAATGGCTAGTCTCACAGGGTATGACTCGTTGCACCTATGCGATGAAATACTCAGACGAGTTTCAGACCCTTGTGATGGATTGCAACGCTGCCTCGCGCTTGGTGGGTCGAGCTGAAGGGTTTAAGGATGGCTGTGAATATAGCATGCTAAAGAAGAACCCATCCGACTACCCTTATCAGCTCGACGTTGTCTGCGCTGACATGGCCGAGGTGGGGGAGAAGTATTTGAATACTCCCATTCCCATCCTTGAGCAGGTATTTTAACCTTAATGAGTTTACCTTGACTTATTTTCCTAGTCTTTTTGTACTCATACTTTTTCTTATGATTTGCAGATAGCCTCGCTTGCTGACCAGCCCGATCTCGGCGCTCTAAAGAAATTACTTGACGAGTGTGAAGGGGCTGGTGGCGGCGATGATGGCGCGGGCAATGCTGCCTCTGCTAGCGGCTCTGGCATGGCCAAAGGACCCGCTCCTGACACTATTGTGATAGAAGACGACTCCATTCAAGACGAGCAGCTTGACTATGGCAAGTTTGGAGATGACGAGGAGCGGGCTGCGCCAGATGCTGAGGGAGGTAATGATGAGGGCGATGAAGAGGCTGACGTTGATATAGAGACTTGAGAAGCCCTTCATGTTTTTTTTTTTATTTGTAGTTTGTATCTCATCATTTTGTAAATTTGTAAACTTCTATGTTTTGGAATGAAATTTTGTTTTTCCCTTATTCGCATCTTGCGCATTCCCCGTTCTTCTCTTTATATTGCATGTTTGCTTGTTGAATATAAGATATGCTTGCACGTTGAAATTTGAACAAGGTTGTAAGGAAATTATTTTACTTAACCCTTGTCATATTTTAAGTGATTTTGCAATATCCTGACTATGCTGACACGTGCCTTGGCGTTTCATTATTCCTCTTTTGTGCGACGTTATCGCGCATTTATTATAGGGAATTATGAGTTTTTTAGCCTTTACGTGTCAGTATGTGTTACTCTGATATCCATTACAATTCCATGCGCGACCTCGACCTGAGACCTTAACAACTATGTTTTGGCATGTGTTTTGCCTTAGTTGTGCTTAGGTATTTTTATGGTCTAGCTGCGCAGCATGTAGGATGGATGTTGTGAGTGATTTGAGCTAGGGCTCGTATTATTGGGCTAAGGCCCTGAGCTAAGGCTCATATTATGGGCTAAGGCCCTGACGTTTTAGAGTTAAAACTCGTTAACGCGTTTGAGCTTAAAGCTCGCGCATGTATGTTTTACTTCGTTTTATTTTTAGTTTTGATGTCAATACAATGTTGTCATATTGCTCAAAATTAATAAAGGGAAGTGTGAAACATGTATGCAAAAGGTAATAGAACACACATTAAGAGAAAATAGCGCTTATCATTATTCATAATGGCTTAAAAAGCCTTGATTACAAACTTGACAATTTTTACATGAAACATTTTCTAAGTTGTGCTGCGTTCCATGCGCGCGGGATCTTCTTTCCATTCAAATCTTTTAAAGTGTATGCGCATTTTCCCAATTCTTCCGAGACTTGATAAGGTCCCTCCCAGTTGGGGGACATTTTTCCTGGAGGTATTGCGCGGCTAGCTTCATTGTTCCGAAGGACAAAATCGTTCTTCTTGAAGTGGCATTCTTTCACGCGTTAATTGTAATAGTTTTCTAGTTTTTTCTTGTATTTGGCATCACTGATGATAGCCGCCTCTCTGCGCCCTTCAAGTAAGTTGAGATCCAACCTCCTTTCGCGCTCGTTATCAATCTTACTCATCATGAGCACTCTATGGGATGGGCATCCAATTTCTGCTGGAATCATAGCCTCCGTTCCATAGGTTAGGCTGAACGGGGATTCGCCATTGCTGGTTTTGCTTAATGTCCTGTGTGCCCACAGGACATTAGGTAGCTCCTCGACCCATGAATGGGATTCTCCCTCCAACCTTTTCTTCAACCCATTCAGCAAGCTTTGGTTCGCGCGCTCCACTTGGCCATTCCCCTGAGGGTGGTATACTGAAGTGAAGATTTGGTTGATGCGCAATTCCTTGAGCCAACTGGATATCTTCCTGTCGGTGAATTGTTTGCCATTGTCGCTCACAATTTCCATGGGCAGGCCAAAACGGCATATGATGTGGCTCCAAATAAATTGCTTCATCGCCTCGGCTGTGATTTTTGCTAGTGGCTTGGCTTCAACCCATTTTGTGAAATAGTCTACTGCCACTACCAAAAATTTTACTCGCCCTTGCGCTTGCGGTAGGGGACCCACAATATCGATTGCCCATTTGTGGAAAGGCCATGCGGAGGTCACCGGAATCAAGTTGTTATTTGGCCGCATGGTGTTTGGCGCATAGCTCTGACACGCTTTGCATTTTTGGATCTCTTTTAACGCGTCCAAGTACATGCCTGGCCAATAGTAACCTGCGCTCATTGCCTTGGCAACCACCATGCGCGGGCCAGCATGTATTCCACAGATTCCTTCGTGTATCTCTCTGATCACATAGCTTGCTTCCTCAGCATCTAGGCATTTCATGAGCGGTCCAAGATAAGAGCGTCGATATAACGTACCATCAAGCAGTTCGTAGTTCTGCGACTTGTGTCTTATCTTCCTCGCCTGTGCGCTATCGTCCGGTATCTTTCCCTCCTTCAAGAATTCCATTAATTGAGTTATCTATGATGAAGGTGTTGTATGAATTACAAGGACAGACTTCGCTCCCACCGACGGGTTGCTCATTACTTCCACCCTGACATCTTTGCCAAAGTGATCGAAGCTGGTTGATGGCATCTTACTCAGCGCGTCGGCAGACTTGTTTTCACTGCGCGGAATATGTATGATTTTGAAGAAGTCAAATTGCTCGATGAGTTTTCTCGCCTGCTCTAGATACAGAGGCATGGTGTTCTCCTTGGCATCATAGAGGCCATTGACCTGTGCTGCTACCAAGTATGAATCAACATGGGCCTCTAGCTTTTTAACTCCGAACTTGTGCGCGATGCGCAGACCAGCCAGCAGGGCTTCATACTCAGCTTCATTGTTGGTGCTCTTGAAATCCAACCTGATTGCGTAAGTATACTCATGACTTTCTAGATCCACCAGCTTGAGGCCTGCGCCGGACCCTTCATTGTTTGAAGCTCCATCAGTGAATAATCTCCAAACATTTTTTTCATTATTGGCTTGCGGAGGGTCTACCTCGCGCTGAGCCTCTTCAATTTTTCCTTCAGGGATTTCTGCGATGAAATCAGCTAAGACTTGTCCCTTTATTGCTGGACGGGGCTTATAGGCGACCGTGTGCTCTCCTAATTCCAGCGCCCATTTTGTCAGCCTTCCTGAGAGCGCGGGACGCCGCAAGACTTGCTGGATGTTGTAACCAGTCAGAACTTCAATAGGATGACCATTGAAATATCTATGAAGCTTGCGCGACGCGTGTGTTAGTGACAAAACTAACTTTTCCATGATTGAGTAGCGCGTCACATGATCTGTCAGCACCCGACTCACATAATAGATTGGTGTTTGGATTCCCTTGCGATCCACCAACAACACTGCGCCGATGGCGCGCTCTCCTGCTGACAGGTACAATGTTAGAGTTTCGCCAGGAAGTGGAGCTGTGAGCGCAGGCAGATTTATCAGACATTCTTTTATCTCACTGAAAGCTTGCTCGGCCTCAGGCGTCCACTTGAATTGGCTTTTCTTTAGGCAATTTCTCAATGTGTTAACAAATGGGGTAGATTTGCTTGCATGGTTCGCTAGGAACCTGTTAATTGATACCAATCTACCATTCAACTTTTGAACTTCCTTCATGGTGGATGGTGAGGGCATGTCGAGGATAGCCTCCACCTTCTCTGGGTTCACCTTGAAACCATCATTGGTGACCATTACACCTAGAAATTTCCCTTCTTCTACGCCGAATGTGCATTTGCTCGGGTTGAGCTTCATGTTTACTTCCTTTAGGCGCCAAAGGGTTTCTTCGATGTCTTTGAGCATTTGTTTTTCCTCCCTGCTTTTAATCACCAAATCATCCACATAGACTTCTAGGTTTCTTCCAATTTGCTCGCTGAAAACCGCATCCATGAGTCTTTGGTAGGTGGCTCCTGCATTCTTCAAACCAAAGGGCATTTTTGTGTAACAAAAAACACCCTTGTCAGTTCTGAAGGCAGTCTTGTCCTCGTCTTGTGGTGCCATTTGAATTTGGTGATAGCCCTTGTAGGCGTCCAGGAAACATTTGAGCTTAAATGGCGCGACAGAGTCCACCTTCGCGTCAATGTTTGGGAGGGGGTAACAATCTTTTGGACATACTTTGTTGAGGTCCTTGAAATCAATGCACATCCTCCATGACCCGTTGCTCTTCTTTACCATCACAGGATTGGCTACCCATGTTTGGTATCGTATTGGGCGGATGATATTTGCGCGCAGTAGAACTTCTACTTGCTCATTCATGGCCTTTGCCTTCTCATCCCCTATGACTCTCTTCTTTTGAGCAATTGGCTCTACAGACTTGAAGGTGTTGAGGGAATGTTGCGCCAGGTCTCGCGGAACCCCAGTCATATCAGAATGTTGCCACGCGAAGACCGACATATACGTTGTCAGCAATCTTTTCATTCTCAACCTTGTGTCGTCTGATATCGTAGCTCCAATTGTGATTGTTTGCTCTGGGAATTTTGGGTTGAGAATCCATTCCTCCGGCGCGTTGTTTGCCATTGGAAGTTTCATTCTCCCTTCCCTCGGTATACTTGTCACTGCGCACAAATGATCTCGGTATACAAATGTTACACCTGTTGGTGTTGGGAACCCCAGCACGCCGTGCGCTGGTGACGGTATGGCGTTGAATTGAGCAATCGTTCCTCTACCCAAGATCATATTGTGGCATGAAGTGGTGGGCAAGACCAAGAAGTTGACAATTTCGGCTCGCTTGTGTTTCTCATCCCCCATAGTTAGTTCAAATTATATCTGACCTAGGGGGTGAATGATTTCATTTGAAACACCCGAGATTGGTGCATTCACAATTTCGAGCCTTGCTTGGTCTGCTGGATCCAACTTCCTGAAACATTGCTCATACATGATGTCTGATTCACTGCCAGTTTCCACCAGGACTTTTGACACTTCATAATGAGCAATGTGTGTAGTGATGACTAGAGGACTGCTGATAGACGGGCCTCCCCTGATTCTTGGGAAGATTACTTGTTGCTCGCGCCAATCTCCTTAGACTTGCGCGCTTCTCTTTCTCGATCTTTGCCCTTGCCTTCCTCCCTCGGCTACACAGATTCTTTTGAACTTTTTGCTGGCTGAGGCTCCATCTGGTTGTTCATTCTCTGGTCTTGGGTTTTTCACCAGGTGAGCCAACTTGCCTGATTTCACATCTCTTTCAATCGCATCCTTCAAATGGTGGCATGCATCGGTGTTGTGCCCTGTGGACTTGTGAAACTCACAATACTTGCCACTGTTTGGTGGTCCCTTATAGTGTAGTGGCTTGGGGCTTTTAAACTGGACATTCTCTGTGCTTAACACTTGTGAAGGCGTTTTAGTGAGGGGAGTCCATATTCTTGGTAGAGGTCTGTTAGGCTCTCTGCCGCCTTCCCTCTTGTCACCCTCTCCGCGATTACGAATGTCTTTTTGGGGCTGGGGTGAACTTGGTTGCGCCTGCTTTTCTGCGGGAGAAAAACTGGTTTGTTGCAACCTGGACCATACAGAGTTTTGTTTGCCCCTCCTTTCGTTGTTGCGCGGTGCTTCTGCTTGATGCCCTCTGTCTCTTGCTCTATCTTGGGCAATTTGTTTTTCATTTCGCGCGAAGACTCGCGATGCTTCCATTAGCTTGGCCCAAGTGGTTGGCATGCCATCTCTGCTCACGAGAGCTCTGCGGAGTTGATCACTGCGCGCACCTTGTATAAAGGCCACGCGCAAGAGTTGCTCGGTGATACCTCCAATTGCAAGAGATTCCTGATTGAAACGGGTTATGTAGTCTTCAATGGTTTCATCATTCCTGCGCACGCAGTGCATGATGTCATCGGGGTCGCGCGTGTGTCTGCGCTGCTGTACGAAGTGAGCCTGGAACTTCTCCAATAGCTCTTCGAACCCATCGATTTGTCCAATCGGCAAGCTTTCGAACCAGACACGCGCTGCGCCCGTGAGGCAGCGAGCAAACATGTGACACCATGTTGGCATCGTCCAGCTTTCTAGGTTTCCAGTGTTGTAAAAACCTTGTAAGAAATCGTCTGGATCTGTTGTGCCGTCGTACTTGCCCAAACCACTTGGCATCTTGGTTTTGTGCTGAATGGGAGCCTTCGCGATGCGCTCAGTGAATTTTGAATGCTTCACCAAGATGGCTGGCCTGTATGGTGTGGTTACGTCCACTTGCCCTCTCGCTGGTGGGTTGTACGGTGTGTACAGATCCATATCGGCTTTGGCTCCAGGCGCTATGTTCATGTGCGCGCGGAGCTGTGAGCCTCCTGCATGAGTATCTCGCGTCTTCCTCATGCTGTGCACTTCTTCATCACTAAAATCAGCGTATTCAGTGTGAACAGAATGACCATCTTCCGGCGCGCGCGTCCTTTTGTTGTTCCTTGAATGGTTTGCTTATCAAACGCGAGCCTTTGTGTTAAGTCGGCTAACTTTTTGTGTTTGACCAGCTCATTGTATTTGTCCATTAAACGTCGTTGTTCGTTTATGAGCCATTCTTTAGGGTCATTGGTTTCAACTTCTGGACCCATTGGTCCTTTTTGTTTCGCGCCAGTCAGATTTTGGAACGTGAGATCGTCTGGAGGAGTTTCAGTCTGGCTATGAGGAGTTGTGATGAAGGGATGGTTACTGGTGGTGCGCGCAGAATCACGCGGCACCCTTAGAAACTGCTGTCCCTCATTAACATCCTCAAGCTCAATATCCTCCAGAACTTGATCGCTGTTTCGAACACCAGAAACCATGGTGAAGTTTTTCAGAGAGAACTGATGAGATGGTGATTTTGTTGCCGTTGTAACAGGTGATGGCGCCAAATGAAGAAACGTGGATCGACTCACTGGTAGACGATCAACTTTCCTCGGGTATGAATATGCTATTTCACCGATGGTTCTCCAGAGTATGAATTCTTCCACCTACAAAACGAGCAGCACCGTGAACTTACCCCTCAGAAAGGGACAGAGGGGTCCTCTTTGGGGTAACCCTCCGGTGTGAGAATAAGAGATTGTAGGAGAAGATAATAATAATCTGAGAGTGAGTAAGGAATTGGAATGTATTTTCTTGCTTACCTCCCCTTGTGGAGGTGGTGTGGTATTTATAGTGCTAGGGTTTCCAATGATTGGGCTCAGATCCCATTAGGGCCTTTTTGGCCTCCTCCTATTGCTTTGCGCCACGTGTCCTTAGGACACCTGGTGTTTTTTCATTGATTATTCTCTGACCCAGGTATTTCACCTGACCCATGTGCAATCACGTGGTAGCACATGAGTTTTGCTGAGTTGTCCACCTTTCATTGGCAGCTGTCAACATCAGCATATTCTTATTCCTAAAAGGATACCTTCTGGAAGGTTGTCTGACGAGCACAATCAAGGTTGTCCTTATCCTGATTTGGATAAGGACGAGGTTGATTATGTGCATGTGTGATATGCGCCTATCCTGAGGATGCGCGAGGTCTTCTCTTTATTCTCACGCGCAGATGTTTCATGCGCAGATGTGATATGCGCAAGCATATGTAATATGTGCCACGCGCAGATGCGCCACGCGCAGATGTGATATGCGTGAGCATATATAATGCGTGAGCATGTGATATGCGCCACGCGCAGATGTGATATGCGTGAGCATATATGGTGCGTGAGCATGTGATACGCGTGGGCATATGTGATGCGTGAGCATATGTGATATGCGTGAGCATATGTGATGCGTGAGCATATGTGATGTGCGTGAGCATATGTGATATGCGCCATGCGCATAGGTTTTGGCTTTGTGCCTTCATGATATCTTGATTTCAAGCCTCTTGTCCATATCTTGTGGGTTGACCCGCCCCGCTCGATGTTAAGGCGGGTACATACCTCTTCAAGCCTCACACACTCTCTTCCACCAACTCACCTTTCCTACGGGCCATTCGGGTTACTACATGTTGCTTTCGAATATGTTGTAACTAAACAAAAAACTTTTAAGCCAAAATTCATTACTTTTGACCGACTTTTGTTTTTCGGCCAATAATTTTCAAGCTCAAATAACAAAAACCGAAACCGAACTCTTACCAAATATGAAACCGAACGGTTGTCAAAAACTATAAAAAAAATCCACATTCCCATTTTTGTTTCGATTTTAGCCAAAACCGACCCATGCACACCCCTGGTTTACTAAATTTATTTTTAAAAATCAGGCTGAGCTCAAGATCAATATCAAAATTTCAGCCTGGTGTCAAATCTGAGCCCGAGCTCGCCCTAAACTCAGCCAAATAACATTGTACCTGGTACAAACCTCGGCCGCTGCAACGACGCACCATACACCGACGGACTATAATTCGAAGAGCTGTGGAAAGCAATCGCAGGCAGTTTCCTCAGGTGTACATCGGACATCTCAGAAAGTTGTTCGTTGAAGACAGAAAACTTTCATGGGGCATGAAGAAGAAAAGGGTATAATAGTAATTTTAAAACAATATTAAGGGAAAAAACAACACCGGTCGTGTCAACAACCAAATGTGTTACATGCGAGCAGCCAGTTACACCAAATCCATAAAACGGACATACCACAAGGACCATCTGTGTAATTTATTTCTTAAATAAATTAATAACTGAAAAGATGTTATAAACTTATAATTCAGTCGTCTCTATGTTATATCAGCATGATATGCTAAGGCAGTTTATTCAAGTTAATGCAGAAAGTAATAGATTTTCTATTCCAAATATCATATCCTTTTATAAATTCTACTGATTCGACGCTCTCTATCCACCCGGTAATCAACTGCTCCGCATACCATAACAGATTCCTGTTTAAGCTATTGTACCAACTAAATCCAATGATCTTGAAAATCAACAAGTTAGTTTAACTGTTTAAGATTAAAATATATAATATCAGTCATGGATCATTTAATAACCCAAAAACAAGTCAAAAGTCAAACTTACCTGATAACTTGATATTTGCAGGATACATACAGAACCAGATTGCTCATAAAATTCACAATGCAGAAATCTGGTATGATATATTATAGCCAACCTTACCAGATAACTTACAGTCAACCTAACCTGATAACTTAGTATTTGCAGGCTACTATATATGCTCAAGCCATGATATACATATTGTTAATATTAAAATGGAACTACCATATGAAGCCAATAAAATGTGAAACATCATAGAAGATGTTACAACTAAGATTCATGAGACTAGCAAACATCATTGAACTACAATTACTATTATGGAAAATGTCTAATGTAACCAAACACTACAATATGTAACTTAAAATCTTCATTTCACATCCTACAATTACTATTTCAGTTTCTTTCCCAGGTGCATAAGCTAGGATCGTCCAATAATTCTTTTGGTACAAGCTTACCTATCAACTTAAGCATGCTTCTGCTTAATGAACCAGTTGCTATTCCATCTATAAACAACGATACACTCGTGGCATCAAGTGAGTAACCTTTAGCATCCATTTCCTGTAAAAGCATATCCACGTCATCATAATGCTTGTTCTTCATATATCCTTGGAGAAGAACACAATAAGTAACATTATCTGGTGGGCACCCACTCTCTTCCATTTTAAGAAACAAGTCTTTTGCATCGTGCAAAAGACCTTCCCGACAAAAACCACTAATCATCACATTATATGCCCTAACATCAAGTTGCAAACCTTTATCAATTATGTCATGGAAAAGATTCCTTGCAATGTGAAATTTCCCACCTTTTCCCGCCCCATCAATGAGGATAGTGTAAACAACAATATCTTTATTTAGCCTGCCATCTCCCACCAAATGAAACAAAGAGAGCGCATCTTCTAATTTATTGTTGTTGAAAAGACCCTCTAAAATTATTCCAAAAGTGCACTCATTTGGAATTTGGCGTTGCGCATGCATCTCATCAAAGAGTTTGCGTGCCTCTACACAACACCCAACCAGAAACAATCCATGTAACATGGTGTTGTAAGTGACCAAATTGGGTTTTAAACCTATTCCGGCCATCTCTTGAAACATTTGCATGGCTTTTTCTATATTCCGATTCTTGCAATACCCGTTTAATAAGCTACTGTAAGTGACAACATTAGGAACGAGACCTCTAAGCGTCATTGAATCAAACATTTCCCTTGCTTTGATCATTTCACCTCGCAGACAGTAACCATCTATAAGTGAACTGTATGTCACAATGTTTGGAATTGTACCCCTCTCGACCATGATGTTTATAACAGCCTCGGCTTCATCTACTTTACCTTCCTTGCAAAATGCATCAACTAATGCATTAAAGGTTTGCACATTTGGAGAAATCTTTTCATCCTCCATTTCTTTTAGCAACTTTAAGACCTCATCCCAACGACCTAACTTAGAAAGACCACATATTAGAGAGGTGTAGGTGATGACATCTGGCATAATTCTTTTTTTAAACACCATTTCTTTAAAGAGGTTGAAAGCATCATCAATCATTTTATCTTTCAAAAGACTATCAATGATGGTGTTATATGTAAAAATATCAGGCTTGCAGCTTTCCTGTTCCATTAGCCTGAGCAGAGCAATTGCGGTAACGTTATTACTGAACTTGCAAAGCCCTTTAATCATTGTGTTGTACATGACTACATTAGGTTCACAAAGCTTTTGTTTAATGAGCTTCTTGAAAAACATTTCTGCTTGAAGAATATTATCTTCCACGACGAGTCCGTCTAAGAGTGCACTGAATATGTACACATTGGGTGCGATAGCCCGCCTGAAGCAAGATCCAAGGAGTGCAAAACCGTCTTTGGTGCGATGCAACTGACAACAACACTTAATTGCAATGCTGATGGTGAATTGATTAACCGGGACACCAATTGCACACATTTGGTTGAAAAGATCAAGGGAACATGAAAAATGTTTCATTTTGGTAACAAGATTCAACAGCTGAGTGAAGTTAACAACCGAGGGCAGCGGGTGTCTTTGAGACATTTCATCGAACAGGTTCAGGGCATCATTCAAGTTCCTAACTTTATTAATCGCATTGGGGTGAACGGAAGGTGCTTTAATAATGTGATAATAATGAGATAATTGTAAACCTAATAACTTGTAAGATGAGAAATGGGTACCTCTGGATTTGATGAAAGCATTAATAGAACGATTCATCATCATCATCATCATCATCATCATCATCATCCAATCCAGCAGACAAAACAAAGGGAGCTGATGCTGTGTTAATTAATGAATGCTTCAACTAACTATGAAACGATGAATGAATGAATGAATGCTCTTATTTCATCATCATTATTATTATTTGTATTGTTTCTGAAGAAGAATCAAAGTGGGATCAGTGTGTTGCATTTTAAGTAATACAAAATTACTTCATTTTCTTTTAAATTTATTTTCTTCTCCATTTTAAAAAGTACGTACCTAAAGAGTTTATTTATTTTCTTGCTAGTGTTGGTTGTTTTTTTTATGGATTTTGGTTCGATTGGTCGTTAAAAAACAAAAAATAACATTGGCTTACCATTCCCGAGTGAAAAGAAACAGGTTAGTCGTAAGTTTTGTTCAATTATTATATTTATTTACTAGGTTATTAACCCGTGTATGACACAGTGAAAATACATAAACCGACATCTAAATATATATGATTTAAGATGACAAATGTTTTCGTTATATGTTTATTGGGAGGATTGTTGGATATAATTGCAATTCAGAGTAGTATGTAAACAAGGTACTTTAAACACATAAAGTTACAAAAAAAAAAGGTGAGAGGTAGTATACATTGTTTAGAAATATAATTTAAAACTTTAAAATTAATAAATTACTAAATATTTTCTTATAAACCATGCTTTTGTCTCAAATATATTCTACCTATTGCTAGACCTTAACTTTTGTTATTGGTCATTGAAAAACAAATTGAAACTAGAAACTGCATTCTCTTCGACTTAAAACTCTCTTCTCTTCAACTTAAATGGAAGTTTCTTAACTAAAGACGTTAGACCACTACGACTGATATAAGTACAATAACAAATAATAGTACATGAAATTACTTTGACATAGATAGCACGCCTACCCAAATGAATAACTTGAAGTCTAGTTTTGTTGCACACGCCATTCTTTTGAACAATTTTCCTTAGTAAATTTATTGGCACACCTATTTTAAGAGCATCCACTGAAAAGAAACAAAACAAGCCACATCAGCTGCCATATCAGATTTTCACTACATCCACTTTTAAACATCTCTATATTTCACATAATCACATATTTCTATATTTTCTTTCTATAAACTAAAATACTTTTATAGGTATCTTATTTTTAATTTCATATTATTTAAAAATAAAATAAGTTCTAGTAGATACATTTAAAATAAAAGTTTAAAATTACATAAACAATTAATAAAATAACCACACAAAAACACCAAAACAAGAAGTTTATTAAATTATTTTAATTTTACATAAACAATTTACCGTTAAAAGTAAAACGAGGCTATTCGGGTTACTACATGTTGCTTTCGAATATGTATGCAGAAGCCGGAAAGTGGTATGAAGCTAATAAAATTAGAGAGTTAATGAAGTTGAAGGGAGTTCAAAAGAATCCTAGTTTTAGTTGTGTTCAGCAAGCTGATAAACATATATATTGATTTTGATAACAGTAGCAGAAACCGTACAATACACTTGTATATAGCGTTGTTCAAATAAAATATGAGAGATAAAGGGGGTTAGTGGTGACATGGCCGTCTTATGTATTACACTTAAACTAATAGTTACAAGTGTTGATACAGTTCTAACAGTTCCTACTTAAAAGTTGGTTACGTATTAAACGACACTATAATAAATCCCAACAAAACTGCTTAAACTAGTATCCATTTCACATTTTACAAATGACAACTCAAAAAAGAACATGCTTGGAGACCAAACACTATGATAGATGACATATAACAGCCTTACAGTTGGATTCACCATCCATAATCCACAAACCTAAACTTTCAAGCTTATTTTGTATCAGACCCGAATCCGTATCAGAAGACCAAAACACGACCTTTGTGTCATTCTTTAACAAGACCCCGTTATCATTACCCGCATCAATTTTAACACTAAATTCTAAACCCTCGTCAAATCTTTGTAACTTAACACCTTTCCTTTCCAACAACTTTCCCGCCATAAACCCGAAACCACCCCCATCTGCACTCTGTGCAATCTCGTTTACGAAACGATCATTCCAAATCCCGGAGCCCAAACTCCTGGCAAACAAGAGTCCAAGTCTCTTCCCGACGTAAAAGTCAACGGTGGAATCAAATTTGACCGAGTCAACAAAAAAGTCAGCTTTGACCGGAACCATGTTGTGATCCAACACCCATGTATCATACTTCATTTCCAACGCTGTTTTAACCACCAACGCCTTAACAATATTCTCCTTCCTTAACTTACTCGATTTGTATTCCTTCAACGTGTCAAAAAACGCATCCACATTAACCACCGCATGCCCACGTCTTGCGAGATCAAGCAAGAAATCAAAACCCGGACCCACAAAAACATAGTTCCGAACAACAAGCCTCTCAAAATGACACAACAAGTTTCGGGTCAACGCCTTTGACTTTTGATCTACACTCACAACCACTAACCCGTTCCTTTTCTGGACCGATCTCAAAACGGGCCCGAGTTCATTAAAATTGGTCACAATCCTATCAGGAACAAGTTCTCTAAAACAGAAATCATACCATTTAAGATTCCTCAACGGCTCCAATTTAAAAAGGTCGTTCTCACGAGAACTCTCCTGAATCAGATTTGAATCGGGCCCCGCGGGTTTCCCGTAGTTAACCCCCGTGTCTCTATGAGACACACTGAGTGCTGACTCGTTTAAGAAATTCGTGTAAATGTTAAAATATCCACGCTCGTGAATAAACTTAATAAACCAAGGCGTCCATATCCTATCTCCCATCTTTTTATACCAACCCGTTGTCACCTATGCATCGATTTATTAAAACAAATATTAAAAAAGTGACAAACTTTATAAATAAACGAGTGTTTAAGCAAACTAGGCTACAACTTACCATGCCATCAAGAATCGGTTTCATGCCCTTTGTTTTACGCGTGTCGTACCATAAACGAAACTCCTTCCACGGTTTTGGGAACAGAAGCTGACCCCAGGTGCCAACCAGCTGATACAAGAAAACCTTTGTCTCTTTGTTTACGTTTATTTTGTTCCCATGTTTACCTGACATCATAAGCTGATTAAACTGATAAGCTACAACAATAAAGAGTTCATACGTTTTCTTCAAGTTCTAAATCACGTGTATACATTTAAGTTTATTAGAACAAACTTTATCGGGCTCAGAAAAAGGTCACATGAATTGGCTCGGTTTGAAACCAAGCCGAGCCTCAGCCAAGGGTGGCTCACTCGTTAGCTCGGCTTGCTCGTTAGCTGGCTCGGTTAAACTTACTTTGGACTTGTTTATGCATTACATTGAACTTATTTTGCATATGTTCTTTGAACTATTAAACGGTAACTTAAATTATTAAACTTCAAAAATGTTTATTAAATATCCTTTTTAAAACCGAGCTGAGCTCAATATCAAATTTTTTAGCAAAATTGCTGTATTAGTTCATATGTTTCTTCAAGTTCTAAATCAAATGCATACATTAAGTTTATTAGTCTAAACAATTTTTCAGGCCCAAAAAAAGATCACTCGAATTGGATCAGTTTGAAACCGAGCCGAGCCTGAGCCAAGGGTGGCATGCTCGTTAGGCTGCTTGTACCCGTTGAACTTATTTTGCATATTTTTTTAAAACTATCGAACCATAACTTAAACTATTGAAAATGGTGTTTATTATTTTTCTTTTTTAAAACCGAGCTGAGCTCACGATCAAACTTTCAGCCTGGTGTCAAATGACTCAAATCCAAGCCCAACCTTGCCCTAAACTCAGCTCGGTTTGGCTCGCTCATTAACTGGCTCAGTTGAACTTATTTTGCATATGTTTTTTGAACTACTGAACGATAACTTAAACTACTGAACTCGAAAGGTGTTTATTAAACTTCTTTTTAAATCCGAGTTGAGCTCAAGATCAAATTTTCAGCCCGGTTTCAAATCCGAGCCCGGGCTCGCCCTAAACTCAGTCAAATACATAACATGGAAAAAAGATTATACCTGGTACAAACCTCGGCCGCTGCAACGACGCACCATACACCGACGGACTATAATTCGACGCATTATAATAATAATACCCAATCAACCCCTTAATATACCTATAAAACAACGGCGACACTTCAATATCATCTTCCACCACAAACACAAACTCATGATCCGACGCGGGCCACCACGCTTCCAACCACTGCGCCTGCAGTCCCACATTCCCGGTCCGGTAATGCATGACCTTCTCCCCAAACCTCCACTCAAACCCATCAACAAAATCGAGTATTTTACGCGTCTCATTCAGTTTCCTATCCAAATACTCATTATCTTGCTCCTTTTGGTCCAAAGCCTTGAAGTGATCAATGTATATGTGAATTTTGACCTTGTCGGTATCGTAATGAGCTGCGGAAAGCGATCGGAGGCAGCGGGAGAGCGACGGGAGGCGGTCGAAAGTTAGGAGTTTGATTGTGAGTGAGAATTTGGGATTAGGGTTAGGGTTTTGAAAATGAGTAATTGGAAGAGATGATGAGAGAGAGAGTGAGGGAGAGTGGTAGAGAGAGAGAATGAAGAGAGCTGAGAGAGATAGGAGGAGGATGATGAATAAAGGGTAAAATCGTCTTTTTTGTGACATTGATATTATTATTATTATGATCAGATTTGCAGGTTCATCAAGAAACAGAGGTTTTGCTGAAAGACAGAATCTTTCATCAAAACAAGATTGAAAAATGGTGGGAAAGTGAAATTAAGATGATTTAATCAATACCCAGATGAAAAATTGAATTAAGGGTTTCAAGAAATTAGTATTAGTATCAGATTTGAAGGGTCAAGAAGAAAGCAGAGTAATATGAAGTATGAACCCTAATTTTGTAATTGGGTAATAATAATATAATAATAATAATATAACCTTGATTGATGTTGAATCTTGGATCTACTGACTGTGTTGTTCAAGTAGTAATGTAATGGATTGTGGTAAAATCTTGAATCTTGATTTCTTGTGGTATATGTTTTCAGGGTTTACAGTAACTTGATGATGAGTGTTTTTGTTATAAACGAAAATAAAATAAATAAGAGGAAAAATGTATAGAAAATTCTTTAATTAAATCCTGGTCATATTATTATTATTATTATTTTATTTTGGTATATAGGTTTTTATTAATCTCAATTGTCGTATTTTGGTCGTTGCGGTCCCAAGTAACGAATTAGCTACTGATTGTCTCAACTTTTAACATATTTGTTCCCAATGGTTCGGGACTAACAGAATCATAACGCCGTTAGTTGCAGGTTACCGGAAAAATGTTTTTGGTCGGAACACCACCTGAACACCGTCACCACCACCAATTGACTCACCACCACTTGAGCCAGTGGCGAAGCTTGAACATGCACGTCAAGGACTCAATATATATATATATAAAATTCATAAACTAGAGGGGGGCGGGCTCAAAATTTCGATCCGAAACGGGTAAATTTGCACTATCGAGCATAAAAATGGACGGCTCTAGCTCAAAATTTCAATCGGGTAAATTTACACTATGTATAAAATTTTTTGACCGAAAAGGATAAATTTACCCTACCGAGCGAAAAACAGAGGGGTTCGGGATCAAATTTCAGTCAGAAACGAGTAAATTTACACTATGTATAAAAAATTTTGGCCGAAAAAGAATAACTTTACACCACCATGCGAAAAAAAACGGAGGGGGCGGGCCCACCCCTAGCCCCAACTAAGCTACGCCACTGACTTGAGCACCACCAACCGATTCCGACAATGGTTCAGGGGTTCCGACGACCTCAATAACTAAGATTTTTATTAGAAAGATGTTCCTAATGGTCTGATACAAAGTTACAAAGATGTTTGGGACGAAAATGTTGAGTTTTCTGGAAAAAAATGTGACTTTTCCGGGAAAAACGTTTACCGACGACCTACAACTAATGGCGTTGGCATTCTGTTAGTCGCGGACCGTTGGGAACAAATATGTTAAAAGTTGGGACCGTCAACAAACAATTCATTAGTTGAGACCGGCAGCGACCAAAAGGCGATAGTTGGAATTAATAAAAACTAATATAGAAATTTTGAAATTCAAGATTGCATTTATGTTGTATCAGGGGTCATAACATATAACAATATTATGCCTTACCAAACGGACTCGAACTAGTAGCTCTACAAGCTTAGGTGTTATTTGTTTAATTTAAAAAGAAAATAGAGTCATCTCCGAGATTTCGAATGTCCCAGATAAATACTATCAAATAGGCTCTTTTTTTAACCCTTTTAGTATTTAACCAAACTCCAAAGGATCATATCTTTTTGTACCCAATTTGTATACTTAAATGTAAGGATGTTTACGAATCAAGCTTAACCGAACGAGCATTTTCTATATATATGTATGTCAGCCATTACATACACATCACTTAGATCATTTAATTTTGATGATAGAATATAATAGGTGTGTAAACGAGCTGAGTCAAGCCTGAACTCGGCTCGTTTTGAATTATTGGAGCTGGAGCTCGAGCTTGGCTCGGGATCGACTCGTTTACTATTTGTTCATTAATTTATATATCTTTTAATTATAATATTTTGAGAAAAAACGCAACAAGCCTAAGCTTGGGTTGAGCTTGTGTGATGTGCCTTAACCGAGCCAAAGGTAATTATTTTTTTCATTTATGTATTTTATAAATACTTATAGTTATATCTTTTTTATTATTTAATAACATACTATATGTTATTCAGTTATTTCTGTTATATTGTTATATATCACAATAAGTTACATAAAATATGTATTTGGTATATTAAACTAAATTTATCAAAATAACAAACTCATTTAGAGTAGCAAGCCTAGTCGAGTTGATAAGTAAGACATAGGCTCACGCTCTTTATTAAACGAGCCTCATATAGACCAGAACTCATGTAAACTTAGCTCGGTTTTAAGTTTTTAACAAGCCTTTCTCAAAATAACTCACAAACAACTCACCTTGTTTACACCCCAATTTATACCATAGAATCAACCGAAAAGTTCTAGCTACCACGTCAGCTCGCACGCGCGCACACAAAATAAAAAAAAAACTAAGAAATTGTTCACTGAGTAAATATTTACATTTGTAACAGAATCCAACAAGGTAAATGGGCCCCACAAGATTAACACCTACATGTCTACCTAAGTCAGCATCTACAATAATATCATTACTAGGATACAAACACACATTCATACTTCTTCATCATAGTCTTCCTCATCTTCATCCACCCTGCTGCTGTTTAAACTCGCAAGTTTGACCGGGTCAATCACCATGTTCTCCACTTCCGCTAACGACCAACCAGGATACTCATCGGGCTTTATCTCAACGGTTGGCACAACAGGCGTGTTTCCATTTTCGTCCAAGTCAACGTTGAGGTCAAAGTTTCTGACTTTGACTTTGACCATGTTTTCGGTCTTTTCATCTGCTAGCTTAATAATATTTTCTTTTGAACCAGCGTCTTGTATTGAAATAGGAGCGGATTTTGGCTTTGGTTCATCGAAGATAACTTGATATATTTCGTGTTTATCGTGATTAAACGCTGCTGCTGCGTTTGCTTCCTTTTCTGCCCAACTAGGTCTGCCCCGACCCCTTCCTCTACCACTCCCGTTTGCATGATGAATCTCTGGCTGAAAAACCAAAAAAAAATTATAATTAGATCAAACTGCGAAGTTTGTTTTTCATTCAAACGTGGTAACAATACCCGTTGCATGCCAGGAAAAAAAAACACCATGACGCGAACTTGGTCGATATCGGTTAGGTTTGTTATGACACCGACGCTAAACCAATGCTAGGTTTGTTACGGTAACGACACTAAACCCAAAAACTTAAATTAGCAAACGCTGAGAACAGTATCGACTATCGACACACGTATAGCATATTGATCCGTTATGGTGCCACCGCTAAACCGAAAAATAACCTAGTGAACGCCCAGAATAGTAATGGCACTAGCATAGCTTATGATACAAAAATAACATATTCAAAACACGTTTATTCTACGATCGATGAAAATTTAGTCGGTATCAGTTAGGTTCGTTGCGGTTCCAGAACTAAACCAAAAAAAATTTTCCTCAAATTAACTATTAACTACTAACTATTTAAATTAAAAAAGAAAATCATATTTATGAAAAAAAAAACTGATAAAATATTCCTAATCTTATGTATAATAAGGTATTTAGTTATTTACCAGCCAACGAAAAATGGCTAAAACATATTACCTGTTTATCCTTTTTCGAGTCTTCAATTTCATCACCGTCGTTATGGTCACTGAAGAAACACTAAGTGACCCCGGCAGATTAAGGATAATCTTAGGGTCAAGTAGATGTTTCCCACGAGGGTTAGGTCCGGCAAAGATGGTTATTCTTCTGATGACCTGCAAAACAGACACCGTGAGCTCATCACTGAGAAGGGGGGGGTACCTCCTTGTGACCACCCTCCGGCGTGAGAATCAGACTAGATTGCTCTGAATATAAGTGTATATTAAGAGAAATAGCTAGAGTAGATAAGATAATATCAGATGATATGTGATAGTATAAGATAATCTGAGATCATATAAGATGATAATACCGTTCCAAGGTGTTGGAGTATTTATAGCCGAAGGTAGGTTTCCAAGCAGGTACAGCCAGCTGTATAATATTCCTTTTCCACCAACTGTGGGCTACGTACGTGCCATGCTGGTGGTTGGTGGGTAGGCAGCGGCTGATAGTGACATGGCCGGCTGTGTACTATTCCTTTTCCACCAACTACAGGCTATGTACGTGCCATGATGAGGGTTGGTGGGTAGGCAGCGGCTGATAGTGACATTTTGTACTAGAGCGTGCTCCTCCTCGTACTGTTGTCGGTGAGCTGTCACCCTGTGATTGGTTCATGGGCTGCTTTGGTCAGATCTTGTCTATTTTGTTCATACCTTGGCAGGTATAGTACAAAAGATCTTCCAGAAGCGTACGGACTGGCTCATTTGGGCGGGAGTATTCCCGCCTTGCTCATTCCTTCAGGTGACATTACTGAATTATTAAGAGTTAGTGCCTTGTGCGTGTAGCCTTACTATTAGTGCGGGTAGCCTTCCCTCATGGCTTGTATCCGCAGCTGCGGGAACAGGCGGGGTACTTTACCACTGGGAGGCTTTTCCTGCGGGAACAGCTGGCGTGCTGCGCGTAAGGTCTTCATCTCTCTGAGCATGGTGGGTCCTGCGGATCCAGTTGGTCTTTGCGCAGACGTCCCTCTTCAAGGTGAGTCTTGCGGGTCCAACTGGGCTCTGCTGGGACCTACCTCTTCAAGTCCCCCCAGTCCATTGTTCTTCTTATGAATTGTTAATAAGTGAGGTGAACTTTTGGACTTAAGCAAGGGGTTTTGAAAAGGGTTTTTAGTTTTAAGGTTTTCCGTGGGGATTCTTCCCGCGGTTTTCCTAATGTCACGTGCAGAAATTCCCGACTTTTCTGCTTGATCTTTGGGTATGATGCGGGTAGGTGTGTAACCTCCTCGCAAGTCAGGAGCGTTGAGTTTCACTTGTGTAGATTCTCCACGAGGTTTTGGTAGTTTTAGACATAGTGATCAATTATGTTAAACAACCAATTCCATCTTGGAGCTTCAAACAATCTAGTTCTCAACGTTCCCGCTATGCGGGGGTGTTATTTCCCTTTCCACAAGCATGGCCCAGAAGATCCTTCTTGGTTTCAATTCCCTGCAAGTGCTAAGTATGTGAAGGGTTTCGCCTTGACACTGTACCCGCACTCGTCTTATAGTTTCTTGATTTCCAAGGTATCCTTGGCTTCAATTCCCTGCAGGTGCTAAGTATGTGAAGGGTTTCGCCTTGACACTGTACCCGCACTTGTCTTACGGTTTCTTGGTTACCAAGGTAAGGGGGTATATTCCCTCTTATTTTTGAATCTTTGAATCTTTTTGACTTGCTTTATAAACGTTATATGACTTGCTCATGCATACTTTAGTTTAACTTAGCAATTTTCCAAGTGTTTTGAATAAGTTAACCTTTCGACGTGTGGTTGTCAATAGGTTAGTGTTTAGTTTCCTCTATCATGATTGTGCGGGTAGGACCGTCACTTTCACTTAGGATGACCAAACTTCACCTATAACTGACCTGCGTGAAGGTTTTCCTCATCTTTTTAGAAATTTTCTAAGTGTTTTGAATAAGTTAACCTTTCGATTCGTGGCTGTCAATAGGTTAGTGTTCAGTTTCCTCTATCATGATTGTGCGGGTAGGACCGTCACTTTCATTTAGTGGGATGGCCAAACTTCACCTATAACTGACCTGCGTGAAGGTTTTCCTCATCTTTTTAGAAATTTTCTAAGTGTTTTGAATAAGTTAACCTTTCGACGCGTGGTTGTCAATAGGTTAATGTTCAGTTTCCTCTATCATGATTGTGCGGGTAGGACCGTCACTTTCATTTAGTGGGATGGCCAAACTTCACCTATAACTGACCTGCGTGAAGGTTTTCCTCATCTTTTTAGAAATTTTCTAAGTGTTTTGAATAAGTTAACCTTTCGACGCGTGGTTGTCAATAGGTTAATGTTCAGTTTCCTCTATCATGATTGTGCGGGTAGGACCGTCACTTTCACTTAGGATGACCAAACTTCACCTATAACTGACCTGAGTGAAGGTTTTCCTCATCTTTTTAGAAATTTTCTAAGTGTTTTGAATAAGTTAACCTTTCGATGCGTGGCTGTCAATAGGTTAGTGTTCAGTTTTCTCTATCATGATTGTGCGGGTAGGACCGTCACTTTCATTTAGTGGGATGGCCAAACTTCACCTATAACTGACCTGCGTGAAGGTTTTCCTCATATTTTTAGAAATTTTCTAAGTGTTTTGAATAAGTTAACCTTTCGACGCTTGGTTGTCAATAGGTTAATATTCAGTTTCCTTTATCATGATTGTGCGGGTAGGACCGTCACTTTCATTTAGTGTGATGGCCAAACTTCACCTATAACTGACATGCGTGAAGGTTTTCCTCTTCTTTTTAGAAATTTTCTAAGTGTTTTGAATAAGTTAACCTTTCGACGCGTGGTTGTCAATAGGTTAATGTTCAGTTTCCTCTATCACCGTCAACAACTTTCCTGACAATATCAAAGCAATATCATCAGCTCATCATATGTAAAAAAAAATGTTTAAAGCTATGAATTTGTTAAATAAAGATTAATCAAACCTTCGTTTAGGTGCAGATTCTGCTACAGCATCAGAACCGCCTAAATCAGGAATCTTACCGACAGTGTCTCTTAGGAAGTCGAACTAGTTAAAGTTCTGAACACATTGCTTTCTGATAAAAAAAAATTATGTATATTAAACAACCGTAAAAATTATGTTATGACCACTTAATGCAGGGTCGGGTACTTATGTACAGTTTACTTACAAGTGCATAGAGTTCAAAGTTTTTGCTCCCCGTTGAAGAGTGACTTCATACGTTCGGTCACAGAGATCTTGTAGAAATAGTTCCAGAGCTTTTGCTGCAAAAAAAAAACAAAAAAAAAACGCATACTTCGTTTATCAAATCGACCATATTTTGATGTTTAATAATCTAAACTGTAGTTACTAGTTAACGGACCGTTACTTACATACTAGAAGAGGGACAGCCAAGGCAATCTTCCCTACATCCTCATCAGCTTGCATTATCTTTTTAATTCGAGCCTGTTTAAGAAAGGAAATAACAATCACATAATGTGTTTGTAGCATCGAACGTTCTAACCAGTAATGAGAAATGAATATGCACTTAAAGATTTAATATAACATAATGGAAACAGTATGCTATATTAAAGATTTATACATTTGACTAAAAATAATCAAAATCAAAAACAAAATAATAACAGCAAATACTTATAACAGCAAAAGAAAAAATCTAATAATAACAGCAAAATATAAATCAGCAAATACTTTTAACGTCTCGTAATAGAAAATTAGCAAATACGAACAAAAAATAACAGCAAACACCTATAAAAATAAACCTAATAATAACATCAAATTGGTTCTCACTGTTTTCATGTTAAGAATAAAATGCATCTGGTCCTGTTTCTTGTATCTAAAACCATGAAGGATTCAAGACCGACTTCTCTACAATTTGAGAAATACTTATCCATGGTTGTAAATATCGACGACTAGTCGGGGACAAGTCGCTAATCGGTCCTGATCATTAAAAATCGCCTCTAATCGCCTTAATTCTGCCGATTCGGATCTTGAATGGGTCGAGGGATTAAAACATGTCTACTTCATAAAATTACATATAAAAATGTGTGTGTGCATACATACATAAATGAAAACTACATATAAAAATTCTAATCCGTTTAATCCCTAATTGTACTCCCACAACATTAATTTATACATTTTATCTTTTCGGGCCCACAAATCAATCTTTCGCGATATACATAATACATTGTTTTAATTATATGAATATGACATATAAGGTATATTAAAGATTTTTCAATCATCATATGGATTCATGGACCAAAAACAACATAAACACATTAATCTCCAGATAAAAGTAAAGTCAAATAACAAGTTATTACATCATTTCTATCAATAATATCATTCATCAAATATATAAAAACATGTCTCTAATCTGTGCATATTCCAAGTTTCCAACAACAATGATTCTCACCCAAAAAACCAAACTTATCGTTCGGTTTTGGTTTTGCGTGCGATAAAAAATAAACCAAATTTATAGATTTTCAATTTTTATTTAAGTAATTTATAAAAATTTAATTAATTTGTAACTCAAATATATTATAGCCCAAATGTATAATAATCCATTAACTTATTGGTTAACAAAATGATTTTGCCCCAAATTCGTTTTTTTCTATCCAAATTGGTTCTCGGCGCAAAATTTTCAAGTTCAAATGACAAAACGAAACCGAACCCAAACCCAAAAACAGAAACCTGACAGTTTTCAAAAATTCAAAAACCAAAAGTTTCGTTTTTTGGTTCAGTTTTAGCCCAAAACCGACCCAAACGGAACCATGCACACCCCATAACCAAAAACAACAGCATAAACACATTACTTTTTTAAGTTTTAGCAATAATAATATTCATCACAAAAAAAAAACCATCATGTCCAAATTTGTGCATATTCTAACAACAATGATTCTCAAAACCCAATAATAATAATAATAATAATAATAAAAAAAGTACTTACCGCAGGGAAACGTGTATCCAGCTTCTTCCTCATATCGTTTAAAGGTTCTAAAATTAATTAATAAAAAACAAACAAATAAATAAAAAGCCTAACTAAGATTTCCTAACCTTAAGAAAAAGAAAACCCTAGAATTTGTAAAAGAGAAACTGAAGATGCGAAAAAACAGAAAATAAAATAAAAAGAAAAGGATATAAATAATAGTAATAAATATTCCGAATTTATCGAGAATTTAGTGATCGTGAGCCTCAGATGACATGCAAGTCTTAGGAATCCATCCATATCATTGTACACGTGTGTTGTTGTTGTGTACATAGTATGTTTGTTACTTTGAGGTTGTTGTACACTTTTGCCCCTCAAAAGTTTATTTGGGTGATAATATTATTAGTATTATTATCTTTTACTAAATAAATGTAAAAAACATTGTAAGTTATTACTTTTTAGTATCTTTTACTCAACTAACTTACTCTTATAATAAACTTGTAATTGTGTTATTGCAGCGTTAGAAGATGAATCAGTCACACTTCGTCTTCTTCTTTATGAAGAAAAACTTTAGAAGGTTTTCAATGTTGAAGTCTCGGTACCCAGTGAACCACCCTTTGATGATCAAATAAGTTTAGAATTTATCGTAATTGATATATGTATATGAATGTGAGACTACGAGGAATCGAGAAGCACGCAAGAATCAATATGCTAGTAATAAGTAACCCGATAAGAAAATCTCTCATCACATATATGAAATACCTTTATATAAATGAAAATACGGGCTAAAATGTTTATTTAGAGCCACTATGTATCGAACACAACTGGTAAGTTTGTTTCTTTGGGAAATTAACTCCTTGAGGATATAAGTTCAGACAGTAGGAAATAGCCTCCTATACAAAGTATAGGGTTAAGCACCGAGGATGCTCTTTTTTGAGTAGTGGGCTCGAATCTGGAGTACTTAACCTCGGCTAGGGATATACTCAACAACAATAATTACGTCTTTTTAAACTATGATTTTCCAACCCCAAATCGACCAAAAACAATAGAATTCAACAGACTAAAATTTTGGTTTCGATATAGTTTAAATGTAAAACCGACTCATGCGCGCCTCTAAAAAACATATGGCCAATATTTGCTCTCAATATTTTCGGCTCTCAACAGAATAATATTTTTTGTTACCAACATCAAACTCTTAAAACACAACCAAGAAACAAGGCAACATGCATGACTGGAAAAACCAAGAAAAACATTAAAATCCCAACAACACATGTTTTCAAGTTCTGTTTTCGTATTATTTTTTCATCCCTATAATCTGAGTTATTTGTTAATCATATTTTCCTCCTTTATTAAAGAGAAGGAGATGAAACAAGTCTATGTTTGTGTAATCAACTGCGACCAGTTACACAAACATAATCATTGTAACCGAGTTCGTTAAATATACGAACTGGAATATGGAATAGACAGCTATTGTTACTATGCTCTTGGTCGTTGTTTGAATCTCCACTGCCTTCGAACAGCCACACAACCGACTTTTCAACTCTACTTTCGTTCAATATAAGAGCCATTGTTGCACGCTCTAGAGCAAAACCCATAGCCACAAGCTGTTCAGCAAGTGATTCTAGTTATATAAAATAACATCTGATATAAAACACTTTGTTACAAAAGTGTTGAATGATGATGTTATACAAAATGACACGTAATCGCGTATTCGTATGAATGTCACTATAGTAAGAAACAAACAAACTTACCCGGTAAAATCCGACTTATAGCAAGCTACTTGTAGGATCTGAGGAGTGTGTGACGAGGGCAAGCCTTTCCTCTATCCTAGAGAATAAAGAGGCCGCTGCATAAGACCCCAGCTTTAAAAACAATTTTTTTTTCAATTATATAATCGAAAAATCAGATAACATAAAATGTGGCTGGAAGAATCAAAACATAGCTACAGACTATACATAAGTACTAGAAATATAGCACTAAAATACCTCTTAACATGAAATGAGTCTAACATGTATTCAACGTCTAATTTATGGTGTGGGTTCACCTTATAAATTAGTTTTTTAAATGCTTACAACTTATGTTAAATTTTTAATAAATAAATACTTTCTGTTAATTATAATTTTTGTTTTTAACCATATCTTTTAGCTTGAAACAAAATTTCAAATATCGTGTGTTGTGGAGAAACGCCCTGGGCTCCACCACCATCCACGTCGGGCCGTCGGCCACCATCACAACACCCACCCCAGGGGCAGATATATTATATAGTTTGGGGTACCTCGGGCTACCCCTCAACTTTGTCGGCGAAATGCAAATATTCAAGGTTGTTAGCATTGTTAAGAAACTAATATATATTATCTTTGGAAGTTTCAAATCATCAATTGGAAATGTCGGGGGTGACTATCATGCATGACTTTAAATCATGTGGTATCTTAGACTATTTATTATGGAGAAACGCCCCGGGCATCACCACCCCTAACGCCGATCCCTCCTCCGCCCCTATCAAATAGGCGCGGCTCTAGTCCAAGTCAAATAAGGCATTCGTTTTGGGCCTCCAGGTTTTTAGAGCCACATTTTTTTTATATAATTCAATTTAGATTACCTCAAATTTATGGCTTTTTCATGAACATGAAGTGCTCACAGTTGGATGCTTGGGTTTTTTTATTATTTTTTTGTGTGTGTGTAATATTTGTTTAGATTAAGGTTTTTGTTTGTCGATTAAAGTATGGTTAATTTGAAAAGGTGTTATAGGTTTTTATATGGTTTTTGATGGTTTTTGTGTGTTATTTTTTTTATTTCAAAAGCTTAATGATTTTGTCGTTGAATTTTTAATAGATTTTGGAATTTTCTTCACAAATATCATAATATTTAAAGGAACCATACGACAAATGTCTCAAAGGACCATTAATTACTCCAATGACTAATTTTCGATGGGATCTTGACTACTGTCTACTGATGCTAATCGCTAAGGTTTATTATAATTTTAGTCATGCTCTAAAATACAACCCTATTAATTACATTAGAGAGTTTGAGAGATGACATATGAATTCTTATATGTAAATTATAAGTTAGAACAATTTGCATTTGCTTAATTGCTTACACCTTAAATAGAAGGCCTCGATTTTAAATCTCGCTTTAGGCCTCCGGAAATATTAAGCCGGCCTTGCCCTCAAGCGTTAACCCATTACCGCCCTATACCGCACTGTTAACACCTCCAACACTAGAGGTGGGCAAATAAACCGGTTAACGAACCGACCCGAAAACCGAACCGGTTTGAAATCGATTATGTAGAAACCGGTTTGGAACCGATTGAAACCGTAGGTTTGTAATTTTCTCCACCAAACCGGTTAACCAAACCGAAACCAACCAAAAACCAAACCAAAACCGATCCGAAACCGATCGTCACTGTTCATGAAACTGGTTTCAACCAGAACCGAAACCGATTATAAACCGGTTTTGAATTTTATTAACCAATCCAAACTGGTTTCAACCCGAACCGCTTTTAAGTTTTAAACCGGTTCGTACACCTCTATCCGACACGGTTTCTTGGGCCTTTCCTTTTTGCCACGTCATATAATAATAATAATAATATCTTACAAAGGCAAAACAGTACTTTTCACCCTCAGTTTGGATAATTAACCAAAAATGAAAGAAATACAAATTGGTCCCACATGGATTCCCACTCTACACTTGAGTGCTTCGCGGGCTTGGGTCCGAACCATACTTCTGCCCCAAGGCCAATCTTTTTTAAACCCTAACAACAGTTAGATCTTAATCCAACGGTCACCATCGCGCGTCTACATATTTCAATCCAAACCTATGCGACACCTAATTCACTCTCTCCTCTCGCCGGTGAAACCCTAACGACAGCGATAACGACGGCGACAAAGGCGGCGATCGTTGATTAGGTTTTAGCTTCCGTACGATCAGACGTGAATAGGTATATATATATATATACATACATAAATACATGCGTGTACGTATATACGTTTATTATTATTATTATTTTTTTTTATTTTATGTAATTGTGTATCGATGATATGTGTGAAGCTAATTATGCATGAATTAACGATCGATTTGATTTGACGGTGAAATTGGTGAACGGAAGCTGTACTTGTTGACTGTGTGTACTTTTTATGTTTAATTAGGGTACGGATTGTAGTTTTTTAGACTTCCGTTTAGGTGAACTGTTCGGTAGGAAGTTCGTTAGTTTAATAAGTGAACGGACGTGAACAAGGAATTTTGTTATCGCGTTCAATTGTATACGTGAACGTTTGATAATGTGTTTGTTTACATTCATCGGTGTTCGTTAATGTTTATTTGTTCGTGTTTGTTCATTAAAGGTTTTTAATATTTTAATATTTTTTCAATGACTTTTCTGATCTTATCATATGGATTTAAATAAAACTATAAGCTTTAGCTATAAAACAAAAGAGAATATATATATATGAGTAATATGTGATTAATATATGTGTAAAATTAATATATGAATATAAACGCTAGAATAAACACCTGCTATAGTTTGGTAGCCAAATCATATAAACATTGTTGGTGTTAATTTGTGTTTGTTCGTTTGTGTTAGTGAGCTGTTCACGTATAAGTTCATTTTCTTTATGAACGACCACGAGCAAGAAGTTTTGTTCGGTTAGGTGTTCGTGAATTGTTCGATTGTCCGATACATGCGTATCAAACGGACATGAACAGGACCTTGTTCGGTTCAGTTCGGTTTGTTTTTAAGCCTACTTAGTTTATTTTACCCTTGCATTTTGTTTATGCAGTTTAATGTGGAAATCAAAATTTCATGCTCAAAGCAACCTGTTATTGTCAACTTTGATTTTATAGGGTAATTGGTGACTCATATATCACACAGAGTCACGTTGGAGATTGTGAAATACTGAAATTGAACACGGGAAATAAGAAATTGAACGCGGGATGTAATTAGGTTAAGAAGGATGAAATTAGAGCTTAGGATTGTTTTTTGTTTTATACATTTGACCTAAGAGTTATTAGATATCTTGTTTTTTTTTGGTTCACTTGTCTCTTAGACTTGTATACACACGTATTAACAACTTTTAAAGTTTTCAAATTTGACATCCATGCATGATATATTTAGACTTGCAAAGATACTAAAGATAACATGGTAAATTATATATGTTGCTCGGAGACACCGGCTCTTATAGGGATTTCTTAAACATTTTTGAGTATGTGAGGTTAGAGTATGAAGACTAATGCCGCAGATCCATATATTTTAATCCGGTTGAATAAGTTGGTGTTATGTCACATTGTTCGGTAACTACCAAGAAACATGATGGGATTTTTTATATTCTAGTGTAGGCGTTGGTTCTCTTTTAGGAAACGAATTTTGGTTATTAACAGAGCATGAACTGTATTAACTAACAGATATAAATTATGTGCATACTCGTACTTGCACAGCGTTTTAATGATTGATTAGTTGCTTAAACAAGAGACCGCTCTTTACGGATATGGTTCTTTTAGTGTTATCAAACACGGAAACTTCTTTATGTAGTAACCCTATATTTTATCGTTCAATGTAATATTAAATTTCCTTAAATGTTCAATAAATTCATGTTATGACTTATTACTCTGACGTATAGTGTCACTATCTCTGACTGCAATTTCTTATCTTAGAAAGTAAATTAAAAACTACATTTGTTATGTTTCTGGTATTCGAGCCGATTGCACTGTGCAACAGCATTATGACGGTGGACAAAATCCGTTGTCTGTTTTTGATCCATTATACTCATTGAAACTTCCAAATGAGCAGACTTTTTCTTTTGGTAATCATTTTATTATGATATTGAGTGTGTATTTCACCAGTATGATTTTCTCTTCTATTTCAGAAAAAAAAAGCCGTCTATGAAATTTTCAGCTAACAAAAGATGGAGAAACGACTATTGATAAAGCATTCGTACAAGTGCCCTTTGACATGTATGTTGGACTCATGAGTGTAGAACAGGATAGCATGGGACAACATGGTGTTGGCTTTGACCGATTTGATGGGTTTAGTAATGGTACAGACTCAGCTGGAATTTCCCCGTTGCAAAACAAAATCAGCTTAACTGACCCACACGTGGGTTTGGAATTTGCTTATGTGGACGCTGCCAAATCGTTCTACAACGAGTATGCTAAAAGGTCCGGGTTCAGCACACTAGTCAATCAAAACACTGATGCAACCACTTCAAAGTTTGACTTTTTGTGTGCAGCATCGATTTGCAACTGTAATGCAATGCTTAGAATCGAGTCAAAAAGTCAAAATAGCTGGGTGGTTACAAAGTTCATCAAGGAACACAACCACCCAGGCGCAAATTCCCGTAAAATGATAAATCACAATAGACAAAAACGACATTTATCGGGTGCTACAAAGAATAATACATCTGAAAGTTACCCACTTGCAGGTTCTGCTCCAAATGGAGTTACGTATCTCTCTAGGAGTACGTCTATGGAATCAAACCATGGGGCCCAGATTCCAGATTCAGTAATTAATTCTGTTAGGCATGCAACTAATAAAAGGTCGTTAGGGAGAGACGCTCAGTATCTTCTAGATTATTTCAGGAAAATGCAAGCTGAAAACCCTGGTTTCTACTACACAATACAACTGGACGATGATAACCGTATGGCTAATGTGTTTTGGGCTGATGCTAGATCAAGAACCGCTTATAGTCATTTTGGTGATACGGTTACATTCGATACGATGTACCGAGTGAAGCGGTATAAGATCCCGGTTGCTCCTTTTACTGGGGTCAACCATCATGGTCAAATAATTTTATTCGGTTGTGCATTGCTTCTAGATGAATCTGAGTGTACATTTACATGGCTTTTTAAAACATTTCTTGCTGCCATGAATGATCGTGCACCCATTTCTATAATCACTGATCCTGAGAAATCAATACAAGCTGCTGTTTCACATGTTTTCCCAGGAACTCGTCATTGCTTCAACAAGTGGGATGTATTAAGAGAGGGTCACAAAAGGTTGGGATATGTTTGTCACATGCATCCTGAATTTCAGGTTGAGTTGTATAATTGTATTAACTCGACAGATACGTATGATGAGTTTGAAGCAAGATGGGATATTATTCTTAATAGATATGATCTTAAAAGGAATGATTGGATGCAGTTATTATACACCACGCGACAACAGTGGGTCCCGGCTTATTTTCGTGATACATTCTTTGCTGGAATTGCATTAAGTCATGGTTATGAGAGCTCGTTTTTTGACGGTTATTTGAACAAACACACTACTGTACCTTTATTTTTTAGACAGTACGAAAGGGCCTTAGAAAACTCATTCGAGAAGGAAATAGAAGCAGATTTTGATTCATTGTCCACTACACCATTATTAAGAACACCATCACCAATGGAGAAACAAGCAGCAAATTTATACACAAAAACAATATTTTCAAAGTTTCAAGAAGAATTAGTTGAAACGTTTGTGTATACTGCAAATAGGATTGGCGGTGATGGTACTGTAAGCACATTTAGGGTTGCAAAGTTTGAAGATGATCAAAAGTTATATATTGTTACCTTAAATGTTGGAGAACTAAGGGCAAATTGCAGTTGTCAAATGTTTGAGTATTCGGGAATCCTTTGTAGACATATTTTGACAGTTTTCACGGTCACAAACATACTCACATTGCCATCTCATTACATTCTAAAAAGATGGACAAAGAATGCAAAAAGCAATAATTCATTAGATTTATATGTAAACGGGCCCGAGTCAGTAAGTACTCGTTACAACCAGTTAATCCGGGAAGCGATTAAATTTGCTGAAGAAGGGGCGGTTGCTCCCGATACCTTTAATGTTGCAATGACGGCACTTAGAGAAGGTGTGAAGAATGTGTCGGCTGCAAAGACGAATGTGGCAAGTTTTGCACCGCCGCCTAGTTCACGGGCCAATGTCACCGGGTATGATAACCGTAAGCTCAGTTCATCTGCACCTGATATGACACCTTTATTGTGGCCCCGCCAAGATG
This sequence comes from Bidens hawaiensis, assembly GCF_021521415.1. NCBI lineage: Eukaryota > Viridiplantae > Streptophyta > Magnoliopsida > Asterales > Asteraceae > Bidens > Bidens hawaiensis. Next base: position 109,387 of record NW_027505376.1, read on the forward strand.
AAGTAACGAGACGGTTTAATCTTAATGATGGTGGGCTTCTAGCTCCACCTGCTACTGACTTGAATCTCCCACGTATGGCCCCGGTTTCTTTGCGCCGTGATGATGGACATCCTGATAACATGGTATGATACCATGACTTGTTTTTTTTTTTCATGATGTTTTCCTCTTTTTATTGTTATGTTTTGTTTTTATTCTTTGCACCGCGTATGACTCAAACTTTAAAACTGAATGTTTTGAAATTCTTGGTAGTTAAAGCCTTGTAAATCGCTTTATTAAAAATATTCAGATTATCATTTTAACAATATAGTTTATATAATATCTGTTAAATCATTTTAAATTAAATGTTAGAGATTGTTATAATATAATATTTGTAGTCATATCTTGCACGCTAACTGTTTCTAACCGCCTAAACCTTTAGTACAGAAAGTGGATCAGGTCAACCCATCTTGACCACTACTTAAAATCCTTGTTTTTGACCCGTTACCCAACCAGCCCATTTGGCATCTTTACTTCTGTTGCATATTCTTTTTCTTGTTATGTATGATTGTATTCTTTATATTTGCCACGCAGGTGATTCTTCCTTGTCTAAAATCAATGACATGGGCGATGGAAAATAAAAATTTGCCTCCAGCAAACAGAGTAGCTGTCATAAACCTAAAGGTATGCATTTAATGCTATCTTTTTTATATGCTAATTTTCTCTTAGTTGTTTATTTTCTAAATGTTTTTAATGATATTAAATATCTTACCAATGATATTCTTTTGGACATAAATTACTAGACAAGGGAGAAGTTTAAATATCTGCAGTAAAAAAAAGTTTTGCAGTTTTAATTAAACTTTATTCTAAGGGGGCAAATGACTTTTTATAACTTCCTGTGTCGATGCGTGCTTGATGATTAAATTAACATCATCTTATTTCCACCTAAACAATATACCAAACTCTTTAAGGCTATTAAAAAGATGAATATCATCTTTGATGCTATTTCATCAAGTTTATTATCTTATTCGGTTATCTCTGATATTTCACTATTGATATTTCTAGTTACAAGATCATAAAAGGACGCCGGCAAGTGAATCAGAGGTTAAGTTTCAGCTTTCAACAGTCACATTAGAGCCCATGTTGAGGTCAATGGCTTACATTAATGAACAGCTTTCTGCTACTGCTAATAAGGTTGCTGTCATTAATTTGAAGGTATTAAATATTTGCTTCCATCAAAATATGATTATGTGTGACCAGTTATTATAGTTGAGATTTTAGCATGAAATATATTTTTATAAATATTAGAGGTGGCAAAATGGGTGAAATAGACTTTTATAAATATTAGAGGTGGCAAAATGGGTGAAATAGACTTTTATAAATATTAGAGGTGGCAAAATGGGTGGATAAGGCATGTTGTGTAACGGGGTCAAAACGGGTAAAATTTTCATACAACTATACAAGACAGGTCGGTAGGGTTGACAACACTTTTGTACATAACATAGTGTCAAATATGAATACAGAATTACATTCTTTTTAGATTATTAACTTAATTATCTGAGTAATATGATTAAGGATGTTTCAGGCATTAAAACTATACCTTTTGACTTCGGGCCCATTTGACTCTATTGGCTCGTATTTTTTTAAGCTAATATTTTTCCTTGTTTGATTCGTTAGCAATAAAGCATAACCAAAAAATTCATACAAAATGCGCTTAAATTGCCACCTTTTAAGTTAAATATCAGCTCACATACATAAGCTCAAATTGTATATTTTTATACACTCACCTTTAAACTAATATATTGATGTGTTTCCAGCTTCAAGATACAGAGACTAGCACAGGAGAATCTGAGGTGAAATTTCAGGTTTCTCGGGACACTTTAGGGGCCATGTTGAGATCAATGGCTTACATTCGGGAACAGCTCTCAAATTCAGTAAGTTTCATATTATCCATTCGATTATTAATATTGTTATCAGCACTTATTTCTATATACAGTCCGAATTCTCGCATTTGTTTTTCTTAAATCTTACACAATGCTAAATTTGGACTCCTTATTAAATCTATTAAATTACTATTTAGGTCAGAGTTTATGTAGAGAACCAAGAATTCTCAGTTTCTCACACAACTACAGAAGTTATGGAAAGTTAAACAAGTTTATAATAAACACTGATCATGTGACAGTTATATTGATTTAAATAAAAAACATTAATAAAAGCTCATACATATTACATCATATGTGTTTTAAAATAATTAATCTAGCTTTCTCACTATTACGTAAAATATATCATGAAAATGAACTTTTTAATACCAAAATTTCTCTTAATGTTTCAATGATAAATTGCGGATTATAAGAAAGATGATCTATTTTGCAGGCTGAACCCGGATCAGAGATTCTATCAAAAAGACCAAGAAAATAGAGGAACCGCTCACCCGTAATGTCAACAAGACATTAGAAGGTTTTGTTTTACAGATATGTTAGTTGTTGATTACATATTGTTTGTTATCTTAATTAAGATAGAAAAAAAGGTGTTGTAGGTTATCGCCCTGAATGAAACTTTTGTTTTCGTGTTTTATCATCGTTGCTGATGTATATACGTTTTGACAGTATCGAGCTTTAGAATCATTGTTGATAATAGTTACTTCATACTTATTGGCCTTTTGTTGGATTTTAAACCAAATTGTTTCGTGTTTATTTTGTCAATGCTTTATTGTGTATCGCTTTATCGTTTCTCCTGCATTCGGGGAAATTGCTTGATCGGATGGCGGTGTGTATGCGCATTGTTTATTTATTGACATCTTCAGAGGGCGGGCTGAAAATGAAATTACTAATTCATCTGGTTAAGGGAATATGTTCAAAGTAGAGGTGCACAAACCGGGTATTCTCAGGAAACGGAACCGGGCAGAAACTGGTTTCGTTTATGGTCAACAAAAGTCAAAACCAATTCCGGGTACAGTCGGTTATTTGACCGGTTCCATTGGTTCCTTCGGGTTTTGGGTAGGGTAGGGTCGGGTTTTGGCGGAACTGGTTCCATCGGGTCCGGGTCAGTTCTGGTTCCGGTTCTGGGTATAGTTCCGTGGGGAAACCCAAAGCCCGGTCCATATTCGCGGGTAGAGCAGGGTCGGGTTCGGTTCCGGGTAGGAACCGCCGGGTCGGGTCCGGAAGCGGTTTTTTTGTGCACCTTTAGTTCAAAGCATAGTCCTTGTAAAGGTAAACTTTGTGTGTGTATGGGATTTGTTCATGACTTAGTTTGAATGCTAAAATCTTGAAGGTTAGGAACACTCGGTTTGTAAGTTAAAGAAATCCACATATGGGTTAAAACACGCATCACATTAGTGGTACTTAAGGTTCGATAAAACATCAAGAAACAAGGCTTTATATACAAAGTGGATCAATTATGGGTTAAAACACGCATCACATTAGTGGTAACTAAGGTTCGATGAAACATCAAGAAACAAGGCTTTATTACTAAGTGGATCAATTATGGGTTAAAACACGCATCACATTAGTGGTAACTAAGGTTCGATGAAACATCAAGAAACAAGGCTTTATATACAAAGTGGATCAATTATGGGTTAAAACACGCATCACATTAGTGGTAACTAAGGTTCGATGAAACATCAAGAAACAAGGCTTTATTACTAAGTGGATCAATTATGGGTTAAAACACGCATCACATTAGTGGTAACTAAGGTTCGATGAAACATCAAGAAACAAGGCTTTATTACTAAGTGGATCAATTATGGGTTAAAACACGCATCACATTAGTGGTAACTAAGGTTCGATGAAACATCAAGAAACAAGGCTTTATATACCAAGTGGATCAATGCAACTAACCTTCAAATACTTGTCCTTTATGTGGATGACAACCCTTTAACAAGTAATAGCTTAGATATATTGCATGAGCCAAAGTGATTATTCTCGAATAATTTTGACATGAAGGGTCTCGGAGAAGCCACACATGTAATAGGCTAATTTGAACTACCTTCAACAAGTATGTGTATGCATTTAACATTAGCATAACCAGCTTGATTTAAAAAAAAATTAAAATGTTGCGTATTCTTCCAACAAAAAGGAGCTCATCATCTCTTCGATCATGACTGCAAAAAAATTATACTGTTTTCACACGATGTACTGAAAACCGTGGACTGTTGGTTGTCATGTCATCTCAAAACTAAGCACCTACACAATAAGAATGCTTAAGTTACAAGGTTCAAAATCCGAATTTGACATTTTATTATCACTTGCTAATTTACACCTTTCACTTGTACCTATAGTTACTAACTTGTTCCCAAAACACTAAGTACCTACACTGTAAAGCATTTTACCATTTGTGTTGTAGCATCAAACAGTTATGAAATTAAATTTAAAAATATCATTTATCATTATTTTGAATTATATGATTCAAACGAACCGAGATTAAAACCATTGTCTACTAATTCACAATATTTCTGCATCTCTTCAGAAATAGTAGCTGATTAATCAAACAATGCCATTATACTCCCAATGTAAGCTCAAACTGGAAAAATCACTACTAACACAAACTATACGTGAGCAATAACCAAAATGTTAAATCCAACCGACAAAAACGACGAAACCAACCCAAAATTAACCAAAAACCATATTTACCAAAAATCTGTTATCGATTTTTTTAGGCATTTGTGTAGCATCGGTTAACCAAACCAAACCATTCATATTATTATATATAGCAATTAAGGGGTTTGGTGCCGCTGGATCTTGATTGGTCCACGTGGCACCAATCCCGTGTAGCCACTTCAATTTTGATTTTTTTTCGATTTTGTTTCAGCAAAGTCCCGATTTGGCCATTTTGCGGCACCTTATTTGGTCTGTTTTAGTTGCGGTCTGACCGAATGTCAATTTAGTATTTTGTTTTGTTTTGTTTTAGTTCTGGTACCATAACGAAAGTGATAAGAACCGATCGAATTCGAGTAGACTCAAAGTTTTTTGTTTTAATTTCAGTACCATAACAAACATGACGAAAACCGACCGAATGTCGGTTTTGTTTTGTATTTTTTATTTTAGTTCCGGTACTGCAACGAACTTGACAAAAACCAATCCAATTTGCGTAGACTCACCGCCTCAACGTCCGTATCGACAACGGTCAGGTTTTACCACCCGAGTTTACCAGCCGACGCCACCCCATTAGTCCACCTCAAATTTTATTATTTTTTGTTTTTATTTTGGTTTTAGTTCTGATACTATAACACACGTAAACGAAACCGACTGAATTCGCGTCGACTTACCACCTCAACACTTGCGACCGACAACGCTTGGGTTTTGGTTATAAAGCGAAACGAAAACCGACGAACTAACCGACTAAACCGAACCAGTTAACCGAAACCGATTGGTTGATAAAATAGACTAATCGATGACTTCGGTATTGGAAATCAGCTTCACAAATACAATCAATTATTTCAGTATAGATAGGTATCTATATCTATCCATACCTTCATTTCATGTATTTCTAAACAAACACTTTAAGCCAAGTTTAATTTTAGTTATCAACCGAAATTAACCGAACCGAGAAACTAACCGACTAAACCGAACATTTTAACTGAAAACCGATTGGTTAATAAAATAGACTAACAGATGACTTTCGATTTCGGTTTAGGCTAATAACCGATCCTAACAATGCACACTCCTAACTGTCACAAATACAATCAATTATTACGAAATCAGCTTCATGTATCATGTCAAAACAATAATATGAAAATAATAAAAGCTATTTACAAACCTTCTATCACGAGGACTACCACGGCGCCTGTCGTCCTTTCGATACCGCTTAAACGGAGGCGGAGAGTGTCCGCCTCGACGGTCACGGTAAGCGTGCTACACTGGTAAATTAGTAATTACTAGTCAAGTGCCCGCACAATGCAACGCATGACCGTGGGCAAACCCGATGACAGTACGTTCGTAACCTGAAATTGAACGTGTAACACATGCAAAGCCACTACGTGTGTAACTGCCAATTGAACACACATAACCGACACCTGAATGCATGTTACATGCATTAAACATGCTTAACCAATATCGCACGTGTAATTCACGTTGATTACTTGTGCGTTATGTGGTGTTGGGCGCTACCAAGGTTGGGTACCGCGCATTACGTGGTGCCAGACACGCGCTTATCGGGCCTGCTACGTGTAAACAATGTCATCCACGTAAATGCCTAAAATGTACAGCAATTTCAAATAAACCGATTTTCAAACCAACCCGTTTTGACCCGAAACCCATCTAAACCAGACACTGTTTAAACCCGAAACTTGTTCAAACCCAATACCATTTTGAGCTGACCTCTGTTGACCCGAACCCATCCTGACCCGACCCAAATTAACCAGCTTTTGTATTGACATGTTCTGACTCTAATACGTTCTGGCCCATGAGACGAACCACCCGACCTGACCCATGGTCTGTACTAACAGGTAATCACGTAAAATGTTAATTTTTAAAAATTAACAAACTGTTGAAATACCATACTTAAATTAAAAAGAATAAAATGCTCGTTGTTTATGGAATAATTTTCTTAAATCAACGTGTGAAAAAGTTATGGTCGTTTAAAAGTCGTTGGGGGTAGTTTGTTTTAAATAGGGGGTAAATTTATAACTATTCTATAAATTAACAAAATTTGATTGAAGTTAGAGTACTAAAATTGAAACTATTATGTAAGAAATTAAAGTAACCATAGATGTTGTGCTATAAAGATAAACATTACCCTTAAAATTTCTTAAATTTAAATTTATGCATAATATGTTGTACAATAAGCAACAAGTAAGGTATCTTTTAAAATTTAAGAGGTCATTAACTCATGTTTTATATATAGTAAAGATAAAGATAAAGATTGTAGATTCATATGTGTGCAAGTTACAATTTTATTGTTTTACATGTCACATTGTAGTTTTAAGAGATGACGTTCATATCGTGGCTTCACTGGGACTATAATATACATGTTGAAGTTGATACCGAGTAAATTAGAAGCGCAAGTTACATTTTGTGAGGATGATAATTAGTTTTCAGAGTTTTGGTTTGGAGCCTTATTATGAGGCTTATGTCTCACCTCGCTATTGACTTGTCGTTACTAGTTGCAGCAACAATATGTGTGCATAAATTGTATGATGTTCGTAACGATATATATTTTAGCTCAAACTTCATTGTATACACGCTATCAATTTAGTAAAATGTTACACTTATATGCTTTCAATAAACACATATACATGTCTCTATAGGTAGGTGTATTTCTCTTCGGGATTAACATGAACATTAACATGTTTGTATTCGTTTGATGAAAAAAAAAGTTGGTTGTAGTCAGTTTTCTTTAAAACAAATGAATTTGAGACGAAAGCACAAGATAATCACTCTATTTAAGAATATGTATCGTGTCATGTCAACAAAGGTTGACGTGCACCCATGGAAAGTTATTTGTTTTAATAGTCCATTTCCTCTCATATTGTATTTTTTCGGTGTAGATTTCAACTAAGTCATTTTTTAGACCTTACTAAGTATAATGCAGTTTTACCCTCAAATGCATTTTTTTAAAGTAATAATGTGTTGGGTCTAACCAAAAAAAATTAATCATTATACCTTTTGTGAGTTAATACTTAATATATACCAAACATAATAAGCTTTTACCAGTACAAAGGGGACCACACGTACTATTTCATTTGACCATTACCGGTGCAAAGTGGACCAAAATACATACTTTATCATCACCACTTTTATCATTTTTGTATAACCAACTACTTTTTAACAACACTACTGATGGGTGTGCTGCGTGCGTGTCTTATAAAATATAAGAGGTTGGAATGATTTGCTTTTGCACAAAATCGTATTTTAAATTTATAAAAGTGATTTCTACAAAGATTAAACACACACAAAATAGGCAAGTGTGTCTATCGTATATGTAGAATAGTATTGGTAAGAACCAAGTATCGATCCGTGGACACAAATGTTTCTAATAATAAATCGTTGTTTTACTTCAATCGGAGGTTTTAATCATTTTTGGGGTTAATTTTTAACTTTAATTAAAATATAAATACTTATAAATATAATATATAGGTGACCAAGACAAGAAATTCTAAACGAGTTGTTCAATTATACGAAGGTTACCATCTAAGATCAATAATCCACTCCATTTTAGCATTAATAATTAATATGTAGACATGTGATAAACTTGCCGTAGCAATATATGATAGATAGCTCCTTAAACCTTAAGTGAGCATCTTTGGCACTAAGGAGATAGTATACGCATTTTAAAGTCTACCCTTTCCTAATGTCATACCATCTCAATGATGTCAATTTAAGTTGGCAAATAGTTTCTTAAAGTAGAAAGATTAAGATTGACTTCGATTTCTCAAATACCAATTCTAACAACTTCGGGTGGTTGTAGTTCATCACACAACCTCCCCTTGGTTGATTTATGTAGGTTATAATTACACATTCCGTTAACATATGGTTTCTTTAACTAATTTGATATCCTAAGCAAAGTCATTTTCGGATTACCAAGGTTTAGAAAATACACCATAACTTATATCTCATAATTTATAAATACAATATAAGGATCCATGTTTCGATAATGTATCAAAGTATTTCTATCTTTCAAGAACATGAATCGATCATGAACGATTGCCAATAAAATTGACAACCACCAACTTTGAATTAACAATTTAAGATGGTGAAACATTTCTCATCAAAAGATAGCTGTAATATAACCATGTACTTTACTAGACTACATCACATGTCTTGATTAATTATCAAGTAAAACAAAGCTTCTTCATAGATTTTAGATGGTAAAAGGAGTTTAGCTCGTAATGAGCATAGTGATAAACATTAAGATGATTGATAATAACAAATACATGATTAAACTTGGAACAATCTAACCAAATGTAGATGAATCTTTCTTCTTAATGATGGTAATGATGGTTGATGATGATGATTAGTGGTGATGACCTCCAAACCTTCAAACTCTTCACTGGATCTTCAAAGTGAGTGTCAGTGTGTGTTTTTATAAGTGAAAACCGGAGATAATTCTTTTCAATGCACACCAAATGAGTGCAACATGAGCCACTATTTATAGGCAATCTGGATGGTGAGGCACGGCCCCGTGCTTGATGAGCACGCCCCCGTGCATTTTTATGACATGTGCCAGATTTGTTTTGTCTTTTGCGTGAGGTGGCAACGGCCCTGTGGTTGGTAGACACGACCCCGTGGTTTTTAGTGACATGTGCTCAATTCTTTTTTGTCTTTTCTGTACTCTCGTCCACGGCCCCGTGCATGATGAGCACGGCCCCCGTGCTTTTGCTTCCAGATTTTGTATTTTCTTGTGTCAGAAGCATGGGGGCGTGTTTCTTTGTTTTCTTGTGTTTTATTCTGTTTTTCTTCGTCTTTTTGCTTATTTCTTCGTTTGAGGCTTGGTTTCACCTGAAATTACGTTTTATTATGATAAGTAGCCTTTTATGATATGTTATTAGATAGAAATTGCAGTTTTTAGAGATTATTTGATGCCGAAAAGATGTATATTTTTATGCACATCAACGACACCCACCACTTAGCCAAAAGAATCGCACATCTCCAAGAGTGTTTCTCTAAGTACATTTCTCCACCATTGCATCATTTGGGAAATGCAATTCTAGGTCACCTAAATTCACCCTTCACCAATGTTGTTAAACCCTGACCGGACCGGCCGAAAATCGGTCCTCCGATCGGTCTGGTTCTATGCTACTCACTGGTATCCAGAAAACCGACCGGACCGAACCGGTTCATCGGTCTGACCGGAAAACAGGACCGGTTAAACTGGTTTTCCTATTAATTTTTTTTTTGAAAAATTTGTTTTTCTAACATTTCTTAAGCAGAATTCGTTCGGCCGGTTGCCCGACCGGTTTTTTATCCGATCCAGTTATGAAAACATTGCCCTTCACAAGCTGCATTGGATTTGGTCTTAGTGAAGTATCTACTAACCATGTATGATTAACTAATAACGTCAAATCATTACATTTGATGATAATTATTACACTAATATAAAATGCTTCGCTATTTCACATACTGATTTAGGAAAACTATTGTAAAAGAATAGTTATTTGTTACAACATCTTGTCAATTGTTGTCATGTTGTTTGTGGATTGTATGGCTCGAATACATAATAACTCATGTGTTGGGAGTCAATACGATGGCTTATATTTCTTGAGGCGGACTGGCCATGGTGAGAACATGTATGGTGAAAGACGATACCAAAAATAATTTATTTTAAAATTGATACATATTATGTTACAACTTGTTATTTTAGAAATGTGACAAATCATTATCATGCATTGGATTGAAATTAGTGGAAATTCTAAAAACAAAAAGTTGTTGTCTTTGTAATATTGCAAGTTTGTTACACGTTTCACCTTAATTATTTAAAAAGAGTAAACCTTGTGGTTTGAGAAATAATGCGAATTTAGTTCAAAAAGTTTATTTTTTGCATATAGACCCTCCACGTTTTCTAGTTCTTGCCAATTACATCCAAATCACTAACCCCGTTAAATTTTATCGTTAAGTCAGGGGTAGACATGTCTTTTCACTATTTCTTTACTATAATACCTATTTCAATGTACTGCGGTTTTCGTCCTTGTTGTTTGTCCAAATTTGCGGTTTCAATCCAATAGTTTTAAGTTTGCAATTTTCTTCCATATGGTTTCATTTCACTTGCAATTAAACTCGAATTCCCTAATCTCGCTAAGTTTGGTTGTTAAACCTATCAGTGTGCCATTCACGCGAGGGGCAATTTTGTTCCTTCTTTTTTCCCTTTTTCCCCAAATACACCCCAGCCCCTCACGTGAGGGGTTGCGAATTAGGGCTGAGGTTTATTGGAGAGAAAAAAGACAAAATTGATCGTCACGTGAGGGGCACACAAATGGGTTAACGACAAGACTTAACAAGGTTAATAAATTCGGGTTTAATTCCAAGTGAAATGAACTATAAGGAATAAAATTGCAAATTTGAAACTACTGGACTAAAACTGCAGATTTTGACAAACCAGATGGACGAAAACCGCAGTTTACTTAAATAAGTATTATAATAAAGAAAGAGTGAAAAGACATGTCTACCCCTGACTTAACGATAAAATTTAACGGGTTTAGTAATTTGGATGTAACTGGCAAGAATTGAGAAACGTGGAGGGTTCATATGCAAAAAACAAAATTTTTAAACTAAATTCGCATTATTTGTCAAACCACAAGAACTAAAATGACACTTTACTCGTTTAAAAATAACATGGTCATATTTGTAGTTGAATGACTTAAAAAATAATATAATGCATACATATTAGATTGCTTTTGAACCATTATTTGTATTGTTTTTGAACCACTATTAGAGATTATTTTTATTTTTATTTTACGTTGACAAATTTAATAACGTGTAACAAAGAAAAAAAAAACTTCAACAAATATAGACGGGTAAAAAAGAGGTCGGTTCAAATGACTCATGCCTTTTCGAAATTTATATGTTACTAGGTTGAGACCCGTGTATTATATGAGTAGTTCTTGAAAATACAATATTTAATAAATAATCAGTATACAAGAAAACAATAAACCCGTTAAACACTATTAATACAGTCGTTGTACAATAGTCATTAAAACAATTTTAAGGTAAAAGATAATTATAAATATCAAATATTTGGAAAAATATGGAAAGTAAATATTAAATTAACAAATTATAACAATGGTAACTATTATTTTACTATTATAAATTTGTTAAAAAAGGTGAGGTTGAATGTAAGTGTTAAGTGACAAACCTTATAGTCTTTTATTAGAGAGTATAAATATATATATTTACTATCAAAATCTGAGTCGACTCCAAACAAACAATTAGTGATAAATAAAAGTTAGGTTTTTCAAATATCTCCTCGAACATTTTTTCATATTATAAATATAAGCCTTTAAGTTATTTTTATTGTTTTTTTCTAAATAGAGCCAACAAAAACGCAATTTAATTAGAGGTGAGTAATAACCGAATCGTTAACCAAAGCCAAACCGAAAACTGATGAAACCGAACCGATATAACCAAAACCGAATTAACCGAACCGTACCGCACCAAACTCATCATTTTGTTTTTCATATTTTCAAGCATTGTTTCCTCTATTTCATTTATTATATGTATTAATACTTCAATACTATCATCTTCATTTATTTACTAGCATAAATGCCCGCGCGTTACGGCGAGATCATATTAAGGTGTTGTCGATGACGTGTTTGTTGGTATATCTGTAGGACCAGTTGGATCAGTCGAACCAGAGACAAGAACCAGATAAGTATATATATTTTTTATATAATTTAGTATATAAATTAATATTGATGAACCGTTAAATTGAATAATACCATAAACTTTGTTTAGAGTAAAACTAATTGAAGTATTATCCTTGACTTCCTTGATCATGAACTAACTTGATAACATTATCTACCATTGTTGGACGCATGAACGACATACCCAAATATTTTTAGTTACATGAATCAATAATCAATTAAATATACCTTAACAGAATGATTGAGTTACATTTAATATTTTGGTTCAATATTTTCAACCAAATGATAAACCCAAGAAAATGGTTTTCATACACTTAAAAACCAACATATACATGGACTTTTGTCATTCCCTCTTCTTTATTTTGAACAAGCGTGACATAAAACGGTTTATTTCCGTTATGAATTTCAATGTTACTTGGTTTGATAACAACTATTTTCCTATCCATACCCGTAAATTATATATTAAGTCTAATGTATAGTCAAATTATATTAATTACTTTGCACGGTTAAAATGTATATTAACATTACACATTTTAGTTTAAAATGCCACTTAGCGTGTGGTCGTTTCACAGATTTCGTGAGAATTGGAATTAAAATCTCATGACATGCCGTGTTTCTTTCATTGGAATTGGAATCTTAATTTCATTTTGGTGTGTCCGGTTCAAAGAATTGGAATTGGAATTTAATTCCTTCAAATTCCTTTAAATACATGGATTTCAAATCCTTCAAATATGTGGAGGAATTAAAGGAAATTCATTGGAATCTTATCTCGAGTTTTTTTTAACGAGGACAACGAATAAAACATTTTAGTCTTTTACTTTTTTTGTTTTTAATTTATATTTTGAGTTATGAATTTTTTATTATTATTTTCGAATATTTTTAAGGGGTTTTTTATCTTAATATAAAACCCATAAAAAATTCAAATAAAATTAAAAAAAAATCATAACGCAAAATATAAATAAAAAACAAAAATATTTTCGTTGTTGTCATTGTTAAAAAAAACCTTCTTGATTTCTATTCATTTGTCAAACGAACACACTATAATGTATTTGGATTTCAATTCCCCCCAATTCCAATTCCTATTGGAATGTTCATATTCCAAATCCAATTCCTTTAAATTCCAAATCCTATGCAAATTCCAATTTCATTCCATGAAATGGACGCGCCCTTAGAGTTTGAGAAGCTATTTAAGGAGTTAAACGCAACAACGAAAGACCCTATACTATTTTCATTATTGTCCAATATTACCTATTAAATTATCTCAACTCATATAAATATAAAATTTAACAAAACCTTAAAAATAATTGAGCAACAAAGTGACAATTGTAACAAACTCAAAAACAATTCTTTACGTAATCCAACCTGCCTTATGTGACATATTGTTGTAGATATTATTTTCAACCGGCGTGTGAAAGGCGTCGTACACCTAATGGGTTTATGCTAATACAAGTCACATTGGGTCCGCCAATTATGTTTCAAATATCAACACCCTAAACTTCAATCTATTTGTCGACTTGTATTCATTTTTATATGTTATTTTACTATTATCTATTAAAAGATTAATGTGTGCAAAATTAAGGAAAATTCAAATCAACGAAACAAATTAACACACTTATAAAATAACTCGTTTTGACCCGAACCAGGTTGACAACTTTTTAAAATGGCCCGCTTTGACTTGAACCAAATCGATACCTTTTTAAAATAACCAATTTTGAGCCAAACCAAATCGTTACGATTTCAAAAAGACCCGTAAGGACCCGAACCAAATCGATACGTTTTTATATTGATTTGTTTTAAGCCAACCAAATCGACATGCTTTTAAAATGACACCTTTCAAACGAAATTTAAATTGACACCCTTATAAAATGACCCGTTTTATGGTATTCGAATTAACACACTTTTAAAATGACTTTCTTAAACTGGTCGTGTTACGTGGCAGGGATACTAATTGTTTTGTGTAGGCTATCCTTCGTTTTCAGTCGACGTTCCGGCAAAGTATGTCCGTCGACATCTGAATGTTTCGATCTGGTTCGATTCATGGTCTCATCTTATAATACCTAAGGAGCTAATGAATCTGTCTCAATTCCCCGACAGTCGCACCAAAAAATCGACTTCCATTTATTATTATTATTATTATTATTATTATTATTATTATTATTATTATTATTATTATTATTATTATTATTATATGATTCACAAGGAATGCATCGAATTCAATGCACATGGTATATTATAGATCATGAATATAATTGTCCATTCAGTCTATTACAATATACGCTGTGTATATGTGTAATTATCAAATAAACCTATCAAATTATATTTTCTAATAATGAAGATAATTATATTACCCTAAACACTAACTTCTATTCTAGCTAATACCACCTTTTTAAAGTTGTTAATTTAACTCACAAGACAATTATATAATATCCATCTATTTGATTCACGCCCCGTGTATTTGTTGTACTATAGAAATGAAGACATGTAAAAGATCTTAAAAAAATTCTTAACATGCCCATGCTATATGTTTTATAATATAGTATAGATATAGTAACTATAGATATAGATAATATAGATTATATAGATATATTTGAGTATTTTTATCTTATATGAACGTGATAATGTAATTAATAATTATTATATGCACTTAATGTAGTTATTAAATTATAATTATCATTAGTTAAAAGACCATAAACCTTTTGTATCTTCTAAGGATGCAAGAGTAATTTTACAAAATGTGAAGCTTAATCAACTTGTACCAAACGCTTTGAATACGAATCGAGTGATTGTCAAATTACTTTTCCTACCCAATTATGAATTGCAATTTTTGTCCTTGTCATGTAATTATGAAATTACTCAATTGTCAATCACTCTTCCTTTATATATAATATAGATATAGAATATAGATATAGATTTTCAACTTGTGTACGACCCGCCCTACTATAGCTCGTTTCATCAAGAAACACCATTATAGGCAACTCTTCTTTAGTTGTTGAGTTACTTGTAGAGCAAGGTGAAAGTTGTCTCATTATTGAGTTATGGATATGGTTAGCTTTTATTTTCAACTTTATAATGAAAAACCATTAAGTCAATTCCCAAAGTTACTTAAATATATTGGCCCAAGTCATAAATAGTTAATGTAAGATGGAAAGAATGAACAACATGTGACATATTAAACTAAAGTGCAATGCAACAATACTAACATGTAACAAATAATTTAAAGTCTCTACAAAAAGCACTCTTTTTAGTACCTAAGATTTTAGCAACCTAAAAAAAACGAGCAACATTTTCTTCTGGTGTGCCTACAACAATCCCATGACCAAGATTCAATATATGTTTACCTTTCCCTGCTTTCTTCACAGTATCATGTATCCTATTGCCGATGAAATCTTTTGACCCGAAAAACACACCCGGGTCTATGTTCCCTTGAACCGCTATATCAGAACCTAACCGTTTCCTGCCTTCAGCCATATCCACGGTCCAGTCCAAACTAACCACATCCACCCCGGTCAAAGGTAGCCATTCCAACAACCCGCCTGACCCACTTGCATAAAGAATTAAAGGAAGATCCGGGTGAGTTTGTTTAACCGTGTCCACGATTCGTTTCAAGTAACAAAGTCAGTCGGGCTCAGCTCGGTGGCCCATGAGTCAAAGATTTGAACTGCTTGTGTACCATTGTCGGCTTGGTATTGAATGTATGTAGCCATTGAGGTTGTGAATTTTTCAAGCAATGCGTGTAGGACCTGCAATAGTGAACCGACTGAGTCACTAACATTTAACTTATGAAATATGAAATTTTGAATTATAATAATATAATGTAATAAATTAATCACCTTAGGCTGTGAGAAAGCAAGCCTCTTAATTTTGGAAAAGTGCTTTGATGATCCGCCTTCGACGCAATATGATGCTATAGTAAAAGGAGCACCAACGAAATCTACAAATTTTCCAACACTACCAAAAGTGTTTTTACAAATTTCCAACACTACCAAAAGTGTGCTTAGTTTAGTCCGAACTTTACACTATCATCTTTTTCCTTAGCCCAAATCGCCTCAACTTTTCCTTATTACATCCTTCTAACCTTGAGAAATAGTGTATAGAGGGTATGAGGTTGTTATTCATTGGTATGTATGTATGTATGTATGTTTATGTAATAGAAGCACAAAAATGCACTATATATAGGCTAACAAAGTTAATAGAAACATAATGACATATGGGAGTTAAGAATGTGAATAGTCACTATAATAATGATAATATGTGGATAGTCACCATATTAATGATAATAATAATCTACGATAATAACACATGTAAACCATAACTTTTTGTTTTCTAAAGGATTGAAGAGTAATGTCTCAAAAATTGAAGCTTCATGATGTTGTACTAAGAGCTTAAGAGTTGATGAATACATTGACAAATTACTTTTCTTGCCCTATTATGAAATGACATTTTTGTCCTTGAACTCTAATTGTGAAATTACCATGGATACCCATCACTCTTCCTTTATATATAATATAGATAATCTCCATTTCATGTATTAATATTTCAATTTCATATATTTATACCTTCAATTCATGTAGTTATGCATTCATTTCATATATTTAAGCATTAATTTCATGTATTTTAAGCAAAATTTTAGCAAAAATTTGATATTGATTATTAACCGAAACTAACCGAACCAAATCGTGCACACCCTTAAATTCCATATATAAAAGAACAAGTTGTCGAGTTTCTTAGGTGGTGTTTAGGATTCCTTATATTAGTCTCCTTGTAACTTATTGTCATAAGTACGGAAGTGTAACTTATGACTTGTTTCCCTTGCAACATTGAACTCATTTAAACACCTTATGATATTTTGGAAAAGTTATAAGTTATAAGAAGACTAAAATAAGGAATCCCAAACACCCGCTCACTGACCACTTGGTGAAAAAATTCACGTCTGACTCCGTAAATACATAAACTGAAAATTTATGACCTATTAACTTATGATCCACTATCAATATTTAAATTTCATGTAAAAATACGAGTCGCTATCAACATTTAAATGTAATGTAAAAAAAGGTTTGCCGTGAAATAAATTACACCTATCATGACACACCATGAATAATTTTTCACATTTGAACTCGATTGTAACCATGAGTCATGACCAAATCATTTTACTTGTAATAATTTTTATAATAATAAAGAGTTAAGTGTCATTTTAGTACCTGTGGTTTGATCAACTACGCAATTTTAATACTTTTTTTTTTATTTTTTCGCAACTGGCTACTCCATGTTTCAAAAACTGGCCATTTTAGTACTTTTTCGTAACCCCGTTTAATTTGTCCGTTAAGTCAAGGGTATAATGGTAACTTTAGTTATTTTGTTTATTTTCTTTTTTCTTTTAATCTCCTTCCCTTCCACCTTTAATATTATCCAAACCCTAATTTCATTCTTTCACCTCTCAATCTACAACCGATCTTACACCATTAATTCAACCTCCACCATCTATTACCCACTAAAACCCTCACCTAATTTGACCTTAAACCGCTCTGAATCCGTTAAGAAACCCTCCGATTCAATCAAAGGCAAAGTCAAGCATCTTTGCAGCGTATTCGAAGCTCGCAGAGGATCCAAACCAAACCCCTAAACCAAAACCCAGACGAAACCCAATTTCAATCGAAGCTCAAATTGAAAAAATTAAACAAATTTGAAAAAACCCTAATTCACTGCTGGCGAAAGGAACTCGCCTTTTCCGGTGATGGAGATGACGAGTATGGTGCAGCGACGATGGAGATAATGGAGGTGGGTAAAAATGGTGGATGTAAGTGTTGGTGCGGCGAGCAAGAGTTGGTTGCATTTTTCCGGCGAGGAGGAGGTTCGTTTTTCCGGCGAACAAGAGGTACGCTTTTCCGGTTAGCAGATGGTGGACGCTAAAGTGGTTGGGACGCTGGGTACGTTTTTCCGGTGATGAGGAAGAAAAAAGGGAATAATTTCTTTCTTCTTTCTGCCTTTCTTTCCCATGACGACTAGGAACGGGCAAATCAAAAATTTCACTTCGAATTTCGGACCTCAACATCCTGCTGCTCATGGTGTTTCACGATCAGTATTGGAAATGAACGAAGAAGTGGTGGAACGTGCGGAACCACATATTGGATCACTCCAGTGCGGCACGAAGCCGCTGATGCCGAGTCGGCTCCTATGCCGCTAGCTATGTATGCCCTGCTTGGTCCCCCGGTGCGCTGGAGGTTCCATAGCGCGTCATGAGCACCGGGCTAAGGGGCGGTTGAGCAACTCAAGCGAACCGCCCTACCTTACTACAACATAAGGACAGAAGGGAGAAGGTTGTGAAGGTGGCCTCGTTATCCACACCTCCGGTCGGATGAATGTTGACCGACCGACCCGGGTTTTCACGAGAGTTGGCGGGTTCTGGAGTGCCTGTCAAGGGCGCTAGCGCATACCCGGGGGTGATCATCACCACCTGCACCTCAAATCTCGGCACAGTGGAACGTGTAACCCGCCTGCTATTCCATTCAACTACATTTGTTCCTGTAATCCATAGCCTAACAGAACGTAGCAGCGAGGGACAACCCGCCCATACAGCCAGCGGGGAGGATGGCACTACTGGCAAAGACCGTCTAGCGAAAACGCCGCAGGCGATTCAATACACTATTGATTGCATAAATCCTTTTTCTACTTTATCTTTATTTATTCTCCACCTAAACTAAAAATTTTAGTATATATGCATATTCAGTGCCAATCCAACACAAGTCTTTTTTTTTTTTCCTTTTTTTCAATTTGAATTCCTGTACTTTTTCCATCGTATTCTTTTATTAACCTTTATATTGACAATATTGTATCGAACAAATATAATTCATCGTGATAAGCAGCTCTATTTATTTTTGTCCCATAGGTTTTAGGTTTGATTTTTTACCTGTTGATTCAAATGATGGGTTCGTTGGATTAGCGTTGCTACTCGGATTTTTGGTTGAAAAAGTGGATAACCTAGAAATAGGGGATAGTCCAGCATTTTTTACATTTCTTCCTTTTGAGTTCAAGTGGCACAGGACCTTCGATCTACCATAGGGTAGAATACTACCGAATTCATTCTATTGAAGCGTAACATTTCATTTCCTGTTGCATTTCTTTGGTTGCTTTTTCTACCTTTTATGGCCCAGGTACCAACACATTTGCAGAAGCCAGAGCTCCCCTTTTTGGTCTGATGCTTTGTTACAGATTAGGCTACTCCAAAGTAGCAGTGGAGAGTGAAAAAAATCATTTTTGATAGCATCTGTGGAGGTGCAGTCCCTTATATGATCAGATCTTTCAAAACTTTCTTACTTCCTTCCATGTCCATCTCTCATATCTACAGGGAAGGGAATCAAAGTGCAGACACTTTAGCTACCCATGGCCACTTCCATCAGGAACATTTTTTCTTTCTTTTTCAGCCGACTTGAAAGGTGCTCTCAGTGTACCGCCATACGCACCCAGACATTAAACCAAGCAGGAACCGGGGATCAAAGTTCCATTGATTCATCTATCTCAATTAGGGAAAAAACGGAATCAAGAAGGGGTCGGCTGAGCTCTAACTGGTTAAACCCGCTTTGGTGGCGATCCTCTATCTCTGAAACCTTCCTTAATGAAGTGGAGAATTCCATCGTACTTGAGTGTCCCAATGAGCCCGTAGGCAAGGTCCTTACTATTTTCACGCATGACATGAGGTTGTCTACCTCACTAGTATTTGAACTGGAATGCCAGGCGGAGGAGTGTAACTGCCTTATCGCGCTATCCGACTTGTATGTGAAAAGCATTTCGTACTCGTAACTGATCCCTTCCTAGCGAAAGGTGTGCTCCAATGAAAAGTACACAACACTAGTAGTGCCCCTTTTGACGACCAAGTCACAATGGAAACAATGCTGCTTGCGTTGCGGGGGATGCCCGCCCGTAGGGCCCAGCCTGCTTCCCGCCCGAAAGAACCACTCACTAGCTAGTCGGACTAGTGGGGGCCTTTCTGGAGACATACTGAAGACCTTGCCTTTCGAACCAAACGCAACGCCCGTCTTCCAAATAAAAAGAAAAAGGGGGAAGAAAGATGGAGTGCAGCCTGTAGAGCACATGTAACGCACAGTCGGGTTGCTCACGCAGCGGATCTCTCTCTTTATCTATAGATATCTAAAAAGAGAGAGAGGTGTGAAAGTAATAGCTTTATGTTATGGCCGCCCCCCTGGCTTACGGCCTTTACGCTACTACTACTGTGATTTAAATTGGTTTGATCTTTCCCTATTGACCCCAAAAAAGAAACGGTAGGTACAGCTAGGTCGTGAACAGCCAACCATCGCACTGTAAAAATGGGATAGGTTCGATCTATGGTCATTGAGGCCTCCTAAAAAGATCTACTAAATTCATCGAGTTGTTCCAAATAATCAAAACGGCCGGTGATTAATGGAATTCCTTATCGGTTCTCTGTGAAATACTCGTTTGGCCGAGGGATTCCAAACACATCGTAAGCTAAACCAGTGCTGACGAATAACCAACCCGCAATGAATAGGGAAGGTATAGTAATGCTATGAATGACCCAGTAGCGAATACTGGTAATAATATCAGCAAAAGAACGTTCTCCCCGTGCTTCCAGACATGCTGAGCTCCACATATTCTTGTACAGTCAAAAGGGGATCGATTCCGTAAAAGATTGGATCAGTAAATGTAAATTCACTGAAAAAATCTTTGTGAGATCGTCAATATTGTACCGAGGGCGTCTTTAGAGTATACCGAATCAGTATAGCTATCCTTCTTCTAAATAGGGTCATCCATTAGATGTGGTGTCTAAGCCTATTTCTTTCTGATTTAAGCTCTCATGTTTGGAGGAATGTTTTCCCTCATGTTAGTACCATTCTGGGCAACTCTCATTGGGTGGTAGGTGCTGGTAACATCAGCTTGAGCATGGCTAACCGGGGTGCTGGTGCTTTTTCTGTGCAGAATGTGGATCTTAATACTCCTTTTAGAGAAGTTATTCAATCTGCTGATTTTTCTACCTTAGTTCTGCCTAGCTTATCCACAGAGGCTCAATCTATTTTGTAAGATATCTCTCTAGATTCTGACATCCCAGATAGACTAGTTTGGCATCATTCCCCTTCAGGTCTTTTCTCCTCTGCTTCCTATTGGCATTTTCCCAGAATTCATGGCCAGAAAAGTCCTTGGTGGTCTATATTATGGAACCAGTGGCTTCCTCGGTTGCTTCTCTTCTTCTGGAGATTCCTCAGGAATGCTCTTCCTATGGATGACAGGCTCAGATACATGGGCTTTCAAATGCCTTATCAATTTCATTTCTGCATTAGAAGTCAACAGGATTCTTTACTTCATTTGTTTTGTCAAGGTGAAACTGCCTCTCAGGTTTGGTCTTATTTGAAAGGTGTTCAACATGCTAGTTTTGTTCAAGATAGTCTGTCTGCTTTCACTAAGACCTGCTTACAACATCTTATGAGAAGGGCCTGTAGCTCGATACAATTTAAGGCCAGTTGCGTACTTGCTAGAGACGGA
The DNA here is from genome assembly GCF_021521415.1 of Bidens hawaiensis. Taxonomy (NCBI): domain Eukaryota; kingdom Viridiplantae; phylum Streptophyta; class Magnoliopsida; order Asterales; family Asteraceae; genus Bidens; species Bidens hawaiensis. The sequence goes on from NW_027505376.1 coordinate 131,162, forward strand.
TTCCGCCATTCCCTGAAACATCAGGGCCCAGCTTGAAAAAGATTTGGATGCGGATGATAGAGAGCTGTAAGGCCCCGAACCCGGTAGCCCTACTTTAGCGTCAGATTTACTCATAAACACAGTTCGTACAAATCAGAGTTCATTAAAACTTTCGCGGAATATAAAAAACTTTCATGAAACGTTACAGCAATCCAAAACTTGCCTCAATTAAACATTCTTGTCTTTTAAAATAAACGTCAATTACATTAAAACATCTTGAGTCTTCAGATGCCAGTCTCCTATTCGCCCACCATGTGCCCGCTCAAGCTAGCTGTCTCATTCTACTCACCTGCGTGCATACTAAAAGTCAGCTACGCTGAGTGAATTCTAGTTAATCATACACTATACAATACACATAAACTTATATTCTTTCATTCATACTTTCTTTTGTATTAACTTACTTTCATATCTTACGTTATAAAGAGCATTACGCCATACATTCCTCGAGTATTATTAGGGCTCGGTACCCTCCTTCCTCGAGTATTATTAGGGCTCGGTACCCTCATTCCTCGAGTATTATTAGGGCTCGGTACCCTCTTTCCTCGAGTATGATTAGGGCTCGGTACCCTCTTTCCTCGAGTATTATTAGGGCTCGGTACCCTCTTTCCTCGAGTATTAGTAGGGTTCGGTTCCCTAGTTCTCGAATATTAGTAGGGTTCGATTCCCTCTTCGTTACCATACAACCATACATCATACCTCGAGTATTATTAGGCTCGGTACCCTCCTTCCTCGAGTATTATTAGGGCTCGGTACCCTCTTTCGTCGAGTATTATTAGGGCTCGGTACCCTCTTTCCTCGAATATTAGTAGGGTTCGGTTCCCTAGTTCTCGAATATTAGTAGGGTTCGATTCCCTCTTCGTTACCATACAACCATACATCATACCTCGAGTATTATTAGGGCTCGGTACCCTCCTTCCTCGAGTATTATTAGGGCTCGGTACCCTTTTTCCTCGAGTATTATTAGGGCTCGGTACCCTCTTTCTGTGACATCTGCCCCGATCCGACCCGACCCAGGTACCCGTTTCTCTGATCCGATCTCTTTCTTTTATGATTTAATATTTATTTATACTTATATTTTACTTTTAATAATAATAATATATTTTCCTTCCCGCCTCTTTCTCTCTCTTTCTTTTCGCCGTCCCGTCCCTCTTCCTCTCTCTTTCCGCCTTCCTTTTCTCTTGTCGCCGTCCCGCCCTCCTGTTTAACCCTCAGCCTTGTTTCCCTCTTTTTCTCCTTACTCTTTGCTGTCCTTTGTTTCTTCCCGCCTAAGGTTGTCTGCGCAGCTCCACGCGCCAGACTCCTTACAAGGAAGCCGGCGTGGAGACCACCTGTTACTGCGATACGCGAGACGAACTATCCTCGCAGCGCGCTAAGGAATATAGTTCTTTTCGCGACGCGCTTAGAATTGAAGTTCTTCCCGCGGCGCGCTTAGAAATGTAGTTCTTCCCGCGACGCGTTAAGGTTGGTTCTGTCTGCCTTCGAGCTCGCGCACTCTTGACCCTCTGTGTCTGCCTTCGCGCTCAAGCTTTCTCGCGATATGTCTTGAGTCTTTTCTTCTGTTTTGTCCAGCCGTTTGCTTTTGTGATGTTTTATCTTCTGTGCTGTTGACCTGACCTATCTTATGTCTGAAAAGCCACTTTTGGCGCAGCATGCGCACCAACCCCATTGGTTGACAGAAAAAGTGACTGACATTATCTTTTGAGATCTGCTTTTCCATGCTTTGACCAGTACCTTTATCTGACCCTCCCATGCCTGTTTACTGTTCCCTGTCAGCTTTTCCTTTGCCCCCTGCAGCTGCCATATCTTTTGATATCTTTTGCTTTTGGAATCTTTTACTTTTTGGAGATCTTTTCCCCTTTTCTAGGGATTGTGTTCCCTAGGGTTTCCCTATAAATAATAATATTATTTTTCCTAACACATCACACACAAACACTTAATTTAACCTCCTCCTTGCTCTCTCTGCCGTCTTCCTCTCTGCCTCCGTCTTCCTCCCTGTTCTGTCCTGCTTTTCCGGTAATATATTATATATAATAATTTACTTATTAATTATGCTAACTTATAATCAAGACTTAAAACAAATCATTAAAACAATAATCTTACTTATATGTTAACTTGTGCTTGTTTAAAGTTGGTTCTTGCTTTATCTTACACCGCATCTTTATCAAGTGAGTAATCTCGTACCTAATCCCTTTTTGCTTTTAATGTTTTGGGATGTTCATGTGTTCATACAAACTTAGAGTCTTAAACTGTTTATGAACTTTAGTCGCGCAGTATCCCATGTGTTGAGGACGTAGACTTGGCTGTTTATTTGTATGTGTGGATCATTAACCGTCTTGTCGGTCTATTCCGCAGTTCTCATGGTACCATTAGATGAACACGGGAGAACTATCGTTTATGATTTTCTCTTTTGTTTACACTTGCACAGTCTTTCTTGTTTGTGAGCTCAATTGTGAGCACTGGCAGTCTATGAATCTTAGAGTTGGTCCCGATCGGATTACACCCTTGTTGAAAACCAGACATACACATGTTGCGCGCAGATTTATTGTTATCTATGTATTGTATTAAACTTGATTTCTCACAAACACGCAAGTGTTTGACGTTTATTTTAACACATGTTCAGGTTTGCAGTAGCTGTTTTGGAGCTCGAGGACACGTAGGAAGTTTTCTTTATTTTGGACCTAGATTAAAATGTATCAAGACAAGTTATTGCTGTTCGAATATTATGATTTATAATATATTGATTTATGATGATTTATGTTATCTTATGTCTACTTTGCGCGTGCGCGAATGAATGTATTTATTAAATATTGACACCCAATAGTGTCACGAGTAATGAAACAATATGTGGCGCCCCGATGTATAATCCGCCTTTGGTCGGGGTGTTACAGTTTCCTCGAATATTAGTAGGGTTCTGTTCCCTAGTTCTCGAATATTAGTAGGGTTCGATTCCCTCTTCGTTACCATACAACCATACATCATACCTCGAGTATTATTAGGGCTCGGTACCCTTTTCGTAACCATACAACCATACAACCATCATTTCCTTCTTTTATTAACTTTATCACGTTCATACACATAAGCATACATATCATACTTACCTTATACATAGCGTTACAACCTGACAGTACATGCAATATCCGAAGATCGTTCACGTACCATCAAGCAATCATTCATACATATCACATCATTCACATAAGGCATACACTTATCTCTTAAGATAAGCGTATTAACAAACATATCGAGTATGCACACAGCCCCGAAAACATAACACATAAATGGGGCTAGAACTCACCTGAACTCTGCTTCTTCCTCCGATAGTTGTAAATCCCTTCTTTAACTGAGCTCGGCTGACTGTATAAGTTACACGTATCAATACTCGCCTGATTTAATCTGGTGGCCTAGTATTAGCTTACTTTTACTTATCGTTTTTAATTTATTTTCTAATCGAACTTGACTTTAGGCGAAGTTAAACCTTAGGCGAACTTAGCTTTAGGCGAAGTTAAACCTTAGGCGAACTTAGCTTTAGGCGAAGTTAAACCTTAGGCGAACTTAGCTTTAGGCGAAGTTAAACCTTAGGCGAACTTAGCTTTGCAGGCGAAGTTGTCATCAGGCGAACTTAGCTTTGCAGGCGAAGTTCATCAGGCGAACTTAGCTTTGCAGGCGAAGTTGTCATCAGGCGAACTTAGCTTTGCAGCGAAGTTGTCATCAGGCGAACTTAGCTTTGCAGGCGAAGTTGTCATCAGGTGAACTTAGCTTTGCAGGCGAACTTAGCTTTGCAGGCGAAGTTCATCAGGCGAACTTAGCTTTGCAGGCGAAGTTGTCATCAGGCGAACTTAGCTTTGCAGGCGAAGTTGTCATCAGGCGAACTTAGCTTTGCAGGCGAAGTTCATCAGGCGAACTTAGCTTGCAGGCGAAGTTGTCCAGCTGCAGGTACTGTTCGTCCTTAAATCCCTTAATCATCTTCGTTTCTTAACCAAATAACTCGATTTATGTATCCACGGAATCGTCTGACCAGCGCCTACAAACCCCAACCATCAAATCGACCTAACATCGATGTTTAAAGGGTGCGATTTAGGCATATAGGTTACGGGTTCTTTTATCAATCGATTAACCCATCAAATCATATCCATTTTCAGTAAGTTTAGCTTTGTTGGATTCGTTTTTACCATACAAACACAGATCTATCATTTCTATACTAATCCAAACCTAAACGAACAAGTTCTCGATATAAACGTACCGTAAATGAGTCGAACTACAAACACGAGCTGGTCTTGTTGCTTTGGTTCGTCACGACGATCTAGCACCAACGAGCTCGGGTCCTCGCCTTTGGATCTTGGTTCGGGTTGTGTGTGTTTTGGAGTGTGTAGAGATTAGGATGGATAAATGGATGGAATGGAAAGGATTGGGGTTTAAGGGGGTATTTATACTCCCTTAAGCCCATGGACCGAAGGCCCATATTTCATTTTGGTCCATATCTAATCCCATCTAATTATCCTACTAAGTCTTCATATTTTGCTATTATTATTATCGTTCCACTAACTCGTTTATTTCACCCGACAAAATAATATAATAAATATTACTTTAGAAATTTCGAGATGTTACAAGAGCATATTTTTTATATATCCCTAAAATGAGAGCTATTAGATGAGAAGAGACTTCGCGCCATGGAACATGCCCAGGTCTACCAGAAAAGGGGCTTTCAAGTGAATTCCAAAATAAGGTAATATAGAGAAAGGTCAACATAGGAGATAAAGTCGTGAAAAAGATTCTTTTCGGACGTGAGCCTCACCCAAGAGGGGTATAGTAAGCAAAATCCTACGAAAAGAAAAGGGGGGATACGAAATAACCATAGCGGATGCATCGGATGGACGTCAAGTGGTTGATATTATCCCTCCGGGGCCAGAACTTCTTGTTTCAGAAGGCGAATCTATCAAATTGGATCAACCGTTGACAAGTAATCCTAATGTGGGCGGATTTGGTCAGGGAGATGCAGAAATAGTACTGCAAGATCCATTACGTGTACAAGGCCTTTTGTTCTTCTTCGCATCTGTTATTTTGGCACAAATATTTTTGGTTCTTAAAAAGAAGCAGTTCGAGAAGGTTCAATTGTCCGAAATGAATTTCTAAACTCGCGCATTTATCGACATCAAGTTTTTAAAAAGAACCAAATTCTTTTTAGTAATTATGATATAAAAAAAGAAATTATAAAAAGCCCTTTTTATACTATTTTTCTACGAAATGCCGGTAATTCCTTGTACCATATTCCTAGCCATAGTATGTAGATTGTGAAGAAGACTGTTTGACTTGACCCCCTCTTTATTTTTTTGTTTGTTTGTTTGTTTTTTTTTTTCAAAAAACCGGGGTGATGTTATTATGTTGCTATTGTGAGATTGAAATGTCATAAAATGCATTTGATTCTAATACAATTTACTTTGGCTAGATCCTATCCAAAAGGAAACGCGAAATAGAACGGATAAATGAAGGGAACAAATATTTATGGGAGGGGTTATTCGTCTTACTAGTCTTCGACACAATAAAAGGATTTTTCACACCCTTTTCTTGTGTCGAAATAATAATGATTCTTTATCTTATACTGTTCGTCAAACATTCCTAGTTTTTTTTTCCGATTTTTTAGAGACGTATCAGAACGTTTTTTAGAGTTATTACGTATTTTTTTCTTATTATTATATTACCTTATCATAATAAATAATTACGTATACATAATTACGTATACTATAAATATAAAATACTATAAAAGTGGTGGACAAACAAAAGAGGAGGGGAAAATTGATTGAGTAAATAGAACTTATTCAATGAACTTATAAAAAAATCTTCTAATTATTAAGAACTCAACGGGACTGAGTTTTTCCGGCGAGTAGAAGGGGGTGCGACGGTGGTTGGGTGCGTTTTTCCGGCGAGGATCGATGGAGGAGATAGGGGCTTTTAATTTGGGGATTTAGAGTTTGGATTGGTTGATATTAGGGATTTAGGGTTTACTGGTATATTGGGGGGGGGGGGGAGGGGTGTTAAAAGAAATAAAGAAAATAATGAAATTACCAAAGTGTCCTCAATTATGTCATTGACTTAACGGACAAATTAAACGGAGTTACGAAAAAGTACTAAAATGACCAGTTTTTGAAACATGAAGTAGCCAGTTGCGAAAAATTCAAAAAAAGTACTAAAGTTGCGTAGTTGATCAAACCACATGTACTAAAATGACACTTAACTCTAATAACAAATGATAATGAAATTGGATGAAATATGCGAAGTATATATACAACTAACTAGTATCACATGTTCAAATCAAACAACACTCTTATAGAATCAAATTTGGGGTTAGGAAAAGGTGATAAGCGTGTTATAAGAGAGACTTCACTGCCACCAAGATAACACAACCGAAAAAATCATACACAAATTGGAGATGTATTAACTTTATTTATTCTACATTATTGCTAGTAGTAAAGACACCTATAATGAGACATAAAGAATAGATATAAGATGTGACAAGCCATTTAAGTCTTTATTATCATCCAAATTAGGGGATGCAATCATTTACATCTTAATTACAAAATCAAACGTTACGTTTTCATAAAAACTTATATTCCTAATACCATATAAGGTTATATCCATATACGATTATGTAGCGTTGAAAGTAATGCCAATTACTTAAAGTCAATAATTACATTATCCTGTATATAAAACGATGACTATTACCACATTAAAGGTTATATAGTAACTTTAGTACAACCGTGCAAGCATTTGTTACAATTTTCTAACGCTTTGACATTTCTCTACTTTACCTTCTCTTTTCTACTTTGTGCAAATTGAAAAAGCGAATGAAGTACATCGAATCTCTCATGTCACAAAACTTGTTTGAAACTATAAAGTGTATAAAAATAAAATGACTAACATATTCAACAATCAACCATAAAAATATGAAATATGTAAGACAATGTTTCAATATCATTTTTCTTAAGTTCCTATACTACACTGTTTAGCTATTGATAAATCAAAGATCCATAGATCAAATACTAGACTTGTGTCTTTTGATATTTATAATTTAAGACCATAGACTTTAGAGCAATGTTAAACATTAAGAGCCTTTTCAGCCCATTGTCTAAAGTTGTCAAATCCATATAATTTAGAATAAATTATGAGAACATTATCAAAAGCACATTTCCAATTCATTTCCTATTATATGGATGAGTTATATGACAACTAAAGTAAAATCCTAAAATGTATCAACTATTTTTAATCACCAATTGCTCTATAATAAAACAAAAGAGAAAAAAATAAAAAAAATAAAATTTATGGATATGAATTGGGAATAGATAGTGAAAGATTTTTAAAAATATAAATAAATTTATAAAATTGTATTCTTTAGTTAAATTATATAGAAAAATATATAAAATAAATTGGGAATACTCTAACTATAAGTAAAATAACTTTCTTTGCTGTTCTCATTTATTTTATTGTTTCTTTACTTTACCACTTGGCTTATTTTCTTTTTATTTTATTCCAATTTAAAGAAATTTATTTATTTAACCTGTATTTTTATTTTTATAACTTTTTATTACCTGCAACTATAAAATAGATCATTATACGAGTATCACATCTTAAATAAAACACATTACCGTCTTCCTAACTGACTATTAAAAGTCGAATACTAGATTTTTTTTATTCTAATTAATTAAACTTTACACCTATACATAAAGCATTTTTATAAGAAAAAAACACTTTTATAAAACAACCAAAAGATCAACATCAAAATATACATCAAAGAAATCTTCAAAATAACAAAAACACAATTTGTTATAAAAAATCTTTTACTTTATTATTAGAAGGTAAAAAATAAATAAAGATCGTGCACCTTTCAATAATACGTGGAGGTTATGACGCACGCACAAGGAGCGCGTGGAACAAACACGTCACTATCCCCATTATAACCACCTACCGATAAATACTCACTCCCACTCTCCATTATTATTATTATTATTCTTATTATTATTAGGGTTTTAACTCTTCGTTTTCTTCGTTCTCGTTGTTAATTCGGTGAGATATTTTGCAATTAGATCAACGATCCTGTAAATCGTACCTGTTTATACACAATCGTACGCTTATTGCATCGTTTTTCTGTCTCTGAAGCTTGAAATCAGTGTACATAGTGTAATGTTGTGTGTTTTTTACGGTTTTTAAGTTTTAATCGTTGTTTACGTGGTTCGTGGTGTTTATTCGTTGTTAGTAAGTGTTATATTTGAAGTTTGATCGATGATTTCTAGTTTATAAGAGGTTATTTGTTTCTAGGGCTATTATTCGTTGTTATAGACTTATAGCTGTTAGTTAGGTGAGATATTTTACAGTTTGAGCGTTGACTCTGTAAATCGTACCTGTTTATACATCACCGTACACTTATTGCATCGATTTTCTGTCTCTAAAGCTTAAAATCATGTTATATAATGTAATGTTGTGTGTTTTTTGTTATTGCTGTTAGTTAGGTGAGATATGTTGCAATTTCATCGATGATTATGTAAATTTTACCTGTTTATACATCACCGTACGCTTAATATTCGTGTAAATCGTGTAATATTGTGTGTTTTCTAGAGTTGTTAGTTTTTACTCGTGGTGTATGTGGTTTGTGGTGCTAATTAGGTGTTATATTTGAAGTTTGATTGCTGATTTTCAGTTTAGATGAGGTTTTTCGTATCTAGGGTTGTTGTTCGTCGTTATAGCTGTTAGTTATGTGAGATATTTTGCAGTTTGAGTGTTGATTCTGTGAATCGTACCTGTTTATACATCACCGGACGGTTATTGCATCAATTTTCTCTCTCTAAAGCTTAAAATCATGTTAAATAGTGTAGTGTTGTGTGTTTTCTAGGGATTTTAGGTTTTAATCGTTGTTTACATTGTTCGTGGTGCTAATTAGGTGTTATAATTGAAGTTTGATTGATAATATCTAGTTTATAGTTTATAGTGTTTTTATACGTCGTTCTCTCTGTTAATTAGGTGAGATATTTTGCTCTGTAAATGAGACCAGCAAAATCTGGTTTGTTTTTTGTGCGTGTGATTATTCTGGTTTAATTTACTAGTGCTAACTCGTGTTTTGTCTGTTTGATTGTTTTCTCAGGGTTTTGGCCCTTTTCTTGCTCTCTAAGCAAGGGTGTGTCGTTGAGGTATACCATATACAGAGTCCTATTTACTATCTCTGTTGCGTGTTGTGTGTTTAGACATGTTCAGATTCTGGCTTTTATATTATGTGCATACTTATCAGTTATTAGTTTATTTGATGTGTTTTTGTGGATTCATTAAGCATTTAATGTCTAATTTGATAATTCTAAAAGTGTTTTCAGATCGTGTGCATCTTTACCTTCCTTTTGTGTGGTCACATTTATCTTCATGATCTTACAAAAAAATACATTGGGACAGTTATTTATATTGCTCTGTTCATGCTTCCTCAAAATTATTTTTATTTTAAGATGTTTAATATAGCTTTGGTTTATTATCCTCCTTTGAGAACATTTAATTTTTCATTTTTGATAAAGACCAGATTAGATTTTCTTACTTGTGTTTTAAAATCATGTTTACAATTGAAAACTACCATCAACAAATGTCAATGTGCTGTTTTGACTTCTTTAAAAGATGACATATCATTTACGGCTGACAAAACATTCGTCCTATGTTGATTTGCAATCGTGTTTGTATTTTTAGACTTTTTCTAAACGCCGTCTGTATGATATTGCAGTTTTTGGAGTTGTTGACTTGTTATTTTCTTTTGTTACTTTATAGTAATCTAAATATGGATTCAGAAGGAGGAAATGGTGCTACAGATTCTTTACCACCACCGCCCCCTGTTCCTGAAGATGTCGTTCCAATTAAGGCTGAGCCAGAAACCAAGAAGAAGGTTATGCGAGTCCCCATGGCTCGTCGGGGACTTGCCAGCAAAGGTCAAAAAGCCCAGATTTTGACCAATCACTTCAAAGTCCATGTTTCTAACGTTGATGGATTCTTTTTCCACTACAGTGTACGTTTTTCGTTCTCTTAGTATCCAAGAGCCTCATTGTTACTTGTTTCAGGGATCATAGCTTTGGTAATCAACATTATTTTAGTCACTTTGGTGGAAATTAGTTATCATATATTCAATTTTATGTTAATTCCATTAATCTGAACAACATTCGATTAATCTGATCAGCTATTGGAAATTTATTTCGAGTTGACTAACATTGACTGATGATAAAAATGTACTAATCTTTTAACATTGAGTAAGGCCTAAATAATATTTGTCTATTTTTATTTAGATCACAATTTACTTGGTTTAAGGATTAAATTTGTTAGAATTTCTTTTACCAAACAGGTGGCACTTTTCTATGAAGATGGTCGTCCTGTAGATGCAAAAGGTGTGGGCCGAAAAGTGCTCGATAAAGTTCATGAAACTTACAAATCTGAACTCGATGGAAAAGAGTTTGCTTATGATGGAGAGAAGAGTTTGTTTACTGTCGGTGCACTTCCTAGGAATAAACTCGAGTTCACTGTCGTACTTGATAGTATGAATTCCAATAGGTACGTTTTGAGTATTTACAAACATCGCGAATGCAGTTTTAGTTTGAAATAAGATGTTATTAGTTTTGACTGTTGTGCGTTTGAATTTTCAGGAACAATGGAAATGCTAGCCCTGACAATGATACTGACAAGAAAAGAGTTCGCCGTTCGTATCAATCGAAAACTTTTAAAGTGGAGTTGAGTTTTGCTGCTAAAATCCCAATGCAGGCAATTGCACAAGCTTTAAGAGGCCAGGAATCTGAAAACTCACAAGAAGCCTTGAGGGTGCTTGATATCATCTTAAGGCAACATGCAGCCGAACAGTAAGTTTAAACCTGAATAGAGGTGGCAATACGGGCTCTTGATGGATGGGCTGAGATAAATACCGGGAATTTTCTATGCGGGTCGTGCCAAGATGAATGCTTTTTATTATTTAGAATTAAGAATATATAGTGTGTTATAACATGATAAGTAGCTTGCATTAGTAATGTGAATTTTGACTGAACGGATTTACAAGGTGACTATTGACTCAAAATATGTACAACTAGTTTGAACTAAATGTTCGAGTGCTTGCTTAACACACAGAACAACTTTTTAATAAATAAGTATAATACTTTTAATAAATAAGTAGAAAACAGATGCCGTTGACCAATGAATACTGTATTTCTAAACAGATTTAATTAATGACTCTGTAAACAATTAACTTTCATTTTTGTAACATTTTATAATCTAAAACCAGGGGCTGCTTGCTTGTTCGCCAATCATTTTTCCACAATGATGTGAAGAATTTTGCTGATGTTGGAGGTGGTGTGCTTGGGTGCCGTGGCTTCCATTCAAGTTTCCGTACATCTCAGGGTGGTCTATCCCTGAACATCGGTAAATCTTACTGAATTAGCTTCACTTTCAAACATTTAAATTATAACATACGATCATGATTTGACACAACAGTTATTCCTTGATCATCATTTAAATTATAACATACGATGATGACTTAACAGTTATTCCTTGATCATCAGATGTGTCAACTACCATGATTATCCAACCTGGACCGGTGGTTGATTTTCTGATTGTTAATCAAAATGTCAAGGATCCCTATTCCGTTGACTGGGCAAAGGTAATAATTAATAAACAATTCCAATTCCAGTTTCGTGTACTATTTTGCATTTATCTAACAATACAGTTTACTGTCGACAGGCAAAGCGCACCCTAAAGAACCTTAGGATTAAAAACAATGAGACTAACACCGAGTACAAGATAACTGGATTAAGTGAGAAGCCATGCAATCAGCAGCTGTATGTTTTTTCTCATTTGTGTTTATTGATTATATGGCACGAGAACATGGGTTCAAGTAAAAATTTAACTTTTTGTAGGTTTTCACTGAGGCAAAAGACTAAAGATGAGAATGGTGAATTTGAGACAATGGAGGTTACTGTGTATGACTATTTTGTGAATTATCGCAAAATGAACTTGCAATATTCTGGAGACTTGCCGTGTATTAATGTTGGGAAGCCAAAAAAGCCAATATTTCTTCCTATTGAGGTACAAAAATGTGACTTCATTTGTTTAAAATTGCTGGATTGTTTTCGTGAATCCTCATCTAACTGCTGGGTTTTTTTTTAAAGTTCTGTACTTTGGTCTCTTTGCAACGCTACACGAAAGCACTCAACACATTGCAGCGAGCCTCTTTGGTGGAGAAATCTAGGCAAAAACCTCAAGAAAGAATGAGAGTTCTGAATGAGGTATGGCTCGACTTAACATGTTATATTGAGTACATTTTGGTTTTTAAAAGATGCTTACTTTGTGTATTTTCAGGCTCTGAGAGACAATAAGTATGACGATGAGCCGTTGTTGAGATCTTGTGGCGTCAAAATAAGCAAAGACTTTACACAAGTTGATGGCCGTATTCTTACAGCACCAAAGGTATTTGTTTTTGTTTTATTATTTTATTTATTTGATCTTGTAATTTTTAGTTTTTTTAAAGTTTGATGGATTGATGTACTATTTGTTAAATCTCAGCTTAAAGCGGGCAATGGCGAAGATTTCTTCACAAGGAACGGGAGATGGAACTTTAACAACAAGGTGATTGTTTTAATTGTTTTATGGTCCTCTGAGTATACAATAAACTGAAATTTTTCTTTTTTGGTTCAAACAGAAACTAGTTGATCCCACAAAAATCGAAAAGTGGGCTGTTGCCAACTTTTCAGCTCGTTGCGACATCCGCGCTCTTGTGAGGGATCTGATTAAATGTGGAGGCATGAAAGGGATTGTATGTTCTAATTTTGATCTTTTTATTTGAATCCTTTTGTCTGGTTTAGCCAACACATTCGATTAACTTACGTTTATGCCCTTTTCTTTTAATTTGTAGAAAATTGATGAGCCATTTGATGTGTTTGAGGAAAGCCCTCAAAATAGGCGGGGCCCACCTGTTATTAGAGTTGAGAAAATGTTTGACTTCATTCAGTCTAAACTTCCTGGAGCTCCTCAGTTTCTCCTTTGCTTGTTACCTGAGAGGAAGAATTCTGATCTCTATGGTCAGTTTCTACTCTTTATTTACCCTTTAGTATATATTTTAGATTTTTTTAGAAATGATTTTTTACTGAAAAAATGCTGTAATGCAACTCTATAGGTCCATGGAAGAAGAAGTGCCTTGCAGACTTTGGTATTGTGACCCAGTGCATTGCTCCCACGAGAGTCAATGATCAGTATTTGACGAATGTTCTGCTGAAGATAAACGCAAAAGTAACAATTTGTAATATTTAGTCTGTTTATTAATAGGTTTATGAATTTTCGAAAGTAATATTTGATCTGTACTTGCATGCAGCTGGGAGGGTTGAACTCTATGTTAGTTGTCGAGCATAATCATGCTATTCCAATTGTATCCACATCACCAACACTCATTCTTGGAATGGATGTGTCTCATGGTCAGCCTGGTCAATCTGATGTGCCCTCAATTGCAGCGGTAACTTTACTGATTGTTTTTTCTTTATGTTTTTTTGTTTTAAAATTTGCTGCATGAATTTTACTGCTTTCATCATCTATGCAGGTGGTTAGTTCACGTCAATGGCCATCGATCTCGCGCTATAGAGCTTCTGTTCGCACCCAGTCTCCAAAAGTTGAAATGGTTGACTCTTTGTTCAAGAAGGTTTCTGACACCGAGGATGCTGGCATAATGAAGTGGGTCACCTTTTTTTGGTTTTAAATAAATATTTTTTGCTAAAATATTTTGAAAATAGTGTTGGGTGCTAATAAACATTTTTTTTTGACAGGGAGGTTCTGCTCGACTTCTATATGAGCTCTGGCAAGCGAAAGCCTGACCAGATTATTATCTTCAGGTAAATGCTTTTGATAATTAAATGGCTTTGTTAATACTCATGTTTAACACTTGACAGTGTTGACGTGAAAGTTTTATTTATTTTAACATTACAATTTTTGTTCTCAAGAACATTTTAACAACTCCAATTACTGATGCTTTTAATTTCTGAGATAGTGCACATTAGGCATTGTTTGGTTATTCTAAGTAAACAATTTTGGTTTCTAGTTTGTTTTATTTTTTGTATGGAATGCCAGTTTTAATATTTAGATATTATTTTCATAAAACTGGATTACAAACAAGCAGGAAATGCTTTTGGTTATTTATTATATATATATATATATATTCTATAAAGGTTCTGCCAATCATATTTATATTTGAGTTTATACTCATGACAATAGCAGATAAAGTTTATATGTTGTCTTGTGGTATTATTATATTTTAGACATTAGTGAAATCAATTTAGTTATTTTGTGCTTAATTTTGTAGGGACGGTGTGAGTGAATCTCAATTTAGCCAAGTTCTCAATATTGAACTAGACCAGATCATTGAGGTTTGTCCAGCATATATTTTTCTTAATAAAAATGGAACCTTTTTTATATTCATTCAAACGGTGCAGGCGTGCAAGTTTCTAGATGAGAAATGGTGCCCAAAGTTTCTGCTGATAATTGCTCAGAAGAATCACCACACAAAGTTCTTCCAGCAAGGATCTCCTGATAATGTCCCCCCTGGTAATTCTCCTGATATTTTATTTACCATTATAATTTAATTTTAGTTATCTGATCATCAATATGCTGTTTGTTTTCACAGGTACTGTGATCGATAACAAGGTTTGCCATCCCCGAAACAATGATTTTTACATGTGTGCTCATGCTGGGATGATTGTAAGTGTTCTAAACCTTTTGCTTCCAAACTGTAGATGGAAAGTTACATTTTGGAAATTGAACGATAAACGCTTTGGTATATTTTATTCACATGAAATATATGAATAACAGGGGACTACCAGGCCTACACATTATCATGTTCTGTTTGATGAGATTGGATTCTCACCTGATGATCTTCAGGAACTTGTGCACTCGCTGTCCTATGTGTAAGTTTGTCTTGTATAATATTATATTGTATTTAGTATTTAGGAATTTATGTATGTCATATCTTCTGAACCTGTTTTCATTTTCTTGCTTTTAATTATTACAGTTACCAGAGGAGCACTACTGCAATCTCTGTTGGTAAGTTGTATTCTATTTTAGCATCTGAGCTTAGTTTGGTTCAAAAAGCTCGCTTGGCTTGGATTAAAACGAGCCGAGCCAAGCCGGCTCGGATAGAAAGCGAGCTTAGCTTGCCTTGTTTCTCAATGAACCGGACTGGCTTGCTCGTTAGCATGGCTGTGTTTGTCTCGGATTATTTTACTTTTAATATATTTTATAAACATGTGATATAATATTAAAATAATTTTAAAAAAAGGTAGATTTTATACCTCTTAGATTCTTGATATGGGCAAGTTAAAACCAAGCCAAGCCAGCTCAGTTTAAAACCAAGTCAGCCTCGAGCTCAATATTTCCGCGGTCTAAAACAGAGCCTGAGCTTGCTATATTCTAAACACCTCAGTTTACCATCAACTGATGATATTCTATTTTGTTTATAAACAGTTGCACCGATTTGCTACGCGCATTTGGCAGCTACACAGATGTCGCAGTTCATGAAATTTGAGGACCACTCCGAGACATCTTCGAGCCATGGTGGTACTGGTGTTACGTCAGCTAGTGCAGTGCCGGTTCCTCAGTTGCCCAAACTGCAGGAGAATGTTTGCAACTCTATGTTCTTCTGTTAAGTGGTTTTTATCGTTCTTCAGACATGGTAGTTCTGTGCATAAGTTTGTTGGCCTGAACAACTTTAGGTTGATGTTGGTATGTTTTGGCTCTAGGAATCAACTGTTATCTGAATGTTTAGGATGATTCTGCTTGCATGTTTTATGTTTGGACCTAAATACTGCTCACCATGTTTATGGTGTTTTTTCGCTTTATGATAAATTTAGGATGGTTGATCATTTGTGGATGTTTTTTTGCAACTTTAATGTTGGGTTGCTAAATCTGTTTTATTTCACACTTATTTTTAACCATATAAAGACACCTTAAGAGCATTCTCATCTCATTCCCCATTCCCCATCTTTATCTTTATGATTAAACTAAAAAACACTACATTTTTATCTCTATGATTACATTAAAAAACACTACATTTCTCTCTCCTGTTTAATTAAATAATATTTTTTATACTTTTATCATTACAGTTTTTTCTCTTTTCTATTCACAATAAATATTAAAAAATAAGTAGGTTCTTCAAATGTTTCTCCAAATTTACAAAAAATCACTAAATTTTTCTCTTCGTTTTATAATTTACAAACTCCCAATACATAATTTTAGAGGATAGGATGAGAATGCTCTTAGAAACTTGTTCTAATAACACTTGATTATAGGTTTTGAGGGATGAACTACAAAGGTTGCAGTGAGAAGGGAGTGAAAGTTAAATGAGAAGTATAAAATAAATGTAAACATATAGCTTATAACCTCTCCGATCTATGTTACTGTTACCTTTTGTTTAAATCTTTGGTTTTGATGCATTTTGACGAGGGATGAGGCTTCCCCAACCGCTCATTCATTCCGCCTACCGAAAGGGTGGGATGGTTTTTGCACACTCCTGTCTCCCTCCTGCTTCCCGCTCCTAACTCTTGCACTTGCCCTTTCTTCTTTATCCCCCCCCCCCCTTTTCTGCAAGTCTTTTTATTTCTACAAACCCGTTATCCGTCGACAAAGGCCCAGTGCGATAAAAGTTGGTTGGGATTGTATTCCAAACTTTAGGCCTTGCCTTCCCTCACATCAGTTGAACTAATGCTTTTATTATATCGCCCACAAATTAAAATATGTACTACTTATGCTTAAGTAAAATTACACTTTCAACCCATCGATTTAACAATTATTTGATTTGTGCATGTTTTTCTCACATGACCTAAAAAATATGATAATTTATAAAATTCTGTGTATCGTTGTGACGCGTTCAGTTTTATTTGTTTTTATGTAAATTTCATTCAAAACATAGTTATGCGAAATATGTATAGTGTTCCGTTTTTTTTCTTTAACCTTTTTTACTTTTTTATGTTTTATATTTTCATTTAACAAACTGCTACATCTTTATTTTTATCGGCCTCTCTACACTAATTATTATGACGCTCTCTCTCTCTCTCTCTCTCTCTCTCTTGTATTAAGTTTTGAAATTTCTCGTTTACAACCTTTAATATATTCATTTGTTGCGCGCAAGGTGTTAGCAGGGTCAACTCAACGAGTTTGAAGGCCTAAATTAGAATGAGTTTTTGTGAGTCTTTCATGACTGTTATGAAAAAAAATGATAATAAAAAAAACACTTGCTACAAATTTTGAACTCGTGATATACATTCTAGCAATAGTTATGATTGCTATCAGATCAGAATGAGATTTTGTGGTTCTTTTATGGCCATTTTATATATAGCTAGTGTTTTTTCTCGGCGTGTTGCGCCGGGTTAGTCGGTAAAACACAAGCGTTAATACGGTAAGTCAACGCGAATTCGGTCGGTTTCAGTTACGTGCGTTATTGAATCGGAACTAAGACAAAAATAAAACAAAAAAGTTATAAAAATTGTGGTGGACCAATAGCGTGACGTCGGTCGGTAAAACTCAATCATTTGTAAAAACCCGACCATCATCGTTCCCGGACGTTGAGGCGGTTGAGTCTACGCGAATTCAGTCGGTTTTTGTCATGTTTGTTACGGTACCGGAACTAAAAAAACAAAATCAACATTCGATTGGTTTTCGTTACGGTACTGGAACCGGAACAAAACGCGGCGAATCTAAGCAAATTCGGTTGGTTTCCGTCGTGTTCGACACTGTACCGTAACTAAAACAAAATAATAAAGTAAGAACAAAAACAAAATTCACATTCGGTAGGTTTTCATTATGGCTGGCTGGAACTAATAAAAATAACATACGAATAGGGTGCCGCAAAGTGGCACAATCGAGGCTTTTCGGCATCAAATTTGTTAATTATATTTTATAATAATGTGTTTTTTTTATTTGGAGGCTTTAATTAACTGTGAACCCGCCAAAAAGTCTTGCCGTTTTCTCTGGCTCACGGGCCAACCTTAAGGTTATGACATTACTTTTATTTTGAAGTTTTACGCTCCCGTCACAATTCGGGATCCTTACACAAGTGCTAAAATATTATTTTACTCATTATCTTTACTTTACCCGCTTAAATTATTTCAATAAACTTTTTGGGGGCAAAATTAGGGTTTTATACTTGGCGGGAAAATAAAAACTCAACAATCGAAAGAATAATAATTTGATTCATTAATTCACTTTGATTATTATTATTATTGGAAGTAATGCAATCGAAGATAAACTCATTCTTCAAACCTAATTATTCTCCGGCGATGCAAACTGAAGCCGTAGATGTATTTGATAATCTGATACATGAAGAAGAAGATTTCACCAGAGAACCTGACGTTCCGATTGTATACACGCGACGGCCTCCGAAAACCGACAGGTATGCTCGTCTTCGTATTAGTTCGTTTATGTTCGTTCGTTTAATTAATGAACGGACACTAATGGAGGCCGTGTTCGTTTAACTGTGTTCGTTTACATCCGTTTATGTCCATTCATTAATGTTTATTTTATTAAAGGTTTTTAAGTTTTTATATATTTTAATAAATAATAATTTGTCTAATGTTATATAAATTTTTCTATTTTTTTTTGTAAGTGATAAATTTTAAAAGGGGCTTGTTGTCTGTTTGCCTACTGTTTTGATGTAAACAATATTTTTTTATCACTAATGAATAAAGAGCACTAAAAAATTAAGCAAAACTGTTAGTTATGAAACAAAAATATATGAGTATTATGTGATTACTTTATACGTAAATTATAAATATGATTCTCGGTCAGCCAAATCAAAATAAAACATTGTTTGTGCTCGTTCGCAAGTGCTTGTTTATAGAAAATAAAATCGTTAACTGTAAAATAAAAATATATATAGATGAGTATTATGTGATTTATTTATATGTAAAATTAAAATGTTAATGAATGCTAAAGAAAGAACTGTTGACACCAATCATTCTCATTTCTCGGTTAGCCGAGTCAAGTAAAAATCTTTATGCCAATGCTTGTTCGTTTGTGTTCATGAACTATTCACAAACAAGGTCATTTCCTAAATGAACGAACACGGACAAGTAAATTTTGATTCTTTCGGTGTTTGTGTATAGTTTGTTGTTCCGCTAAAAGTTTAACGAACAAACATGAACAAGGCCTTGTTCAGTTCGGTTCGTTTATAGTTCTACTTATTGTTTCGTGAATTGTTACTCTTAATTTTCTTGGAGCTCAAATTCTTCATTGATTCAAAATTGGTTGGCATACAGTGAGAATGATGGTGTACTTGAAGGGGATGATCAGAGCAAATTTGATTATGGAAAACAGTTAGTGGCGATGAATTCCAAAACCGTGTTAAACAAGAAAAGGAAGTATGCACAGTTTCATCTGGATTTTGGTCAATCCGATTTCATGTTCCGTAACTGTAAAACTTGTGGATTGAAGTTTGTTCCTGGAGATGAACAAGATACCAAGCTTCACAAAGAGTATCACAAGAATTACACTCATGGTATTGGATTCAAGGTACACATTTATATCTTCTATCAGTAGCAGACAGTGCTGTAGAACTCACTAGGCCCTAGCCCGGGCAGTGTGGGTGCCGATTAGCGATTAATAGGGATTAATCAGATTGGATTTTTATATGTAATTTTTCAACATATACACAACACCGCACAATTTTTTCAAAACTTTTATATATAATTTTTCAAACTAATTAATCGGATCATATTAATAAATAAAATTTTTGAAACACTTAAAAGTCAAGATTTTGATTCATTTTGATCGAAATTTGATCTATTTTGGCATATTTTGACCGACATTTGACTGATTTTGAACGATTTGGGCCAGCTTTGATCAACCACTATTTTTAGGCCCGATTAGGTGAAATTGCATCGGCAGCACACCGATTAGTGATTAATCCATGAATAGTTGCGATTTTTACAACACTTGTAGTAGTATGCTATGTTTAGGTTATTTATTAAATACAGCAGCTTTACAGTCTTTAATCATTCATGGATTTTTTTACTTAAGGGCTGGCGTAACGAAAGAGTTATAGATATGCAGTCGTTAGAAAATGGGCGTATTATTTTGGTACAGAATGATGATCCTCCTGCTCATATTAAAAAGGTACAACAGGCATTTGCTAATGATGAAATGTTTGCCTAATATTCAGAATATTATTATTAATGATGACTCTTTCAAATGAACTTATGGTGACAGGTTGAGGAGGTTATTAAGATGATGGAGATGGAGCTTGGAGATGGATGGATCATTCATAAAGATTGTAAGGTGCCTATTTTAAGTTTTCTTCAATTCTCTTAAAACATATTCTTGATTTGGCTTTTTGACGTTACGTGTAGGTCTATCTTTTTATCTCCTCCAGCCGGGTTGCTGGCTGTCTTGTTGCAGAGCCGATTAAAAAGGCGTATCGATTTGTTTCAAACTCAGATGAAAAATCTGATGTGGTTACCACACGAAAAGAGGGAAAGTTGACTTCAACCACCCTCCATTTCGGTACCATTAGTTTTCAAAGAGAAGTTGTGAGAAAAAACCTGTCAACTAAAAATGGAATTAAACCAGAAGACGGTCTTCTTGGAGCCATAATATGTGAAAAAGACGCTCTGCCAGCTGTATGTGGCATCCGTGCAATTTGGGTCACACCATCCAACAGAAGAAAGCATGTTGCTACTCATTTACTGGAGGCCACAAGGTAGAGTTGATCTCAAAAAGCATCTTTTAGAGGGTGTTAAAAATGGGCGGGTCGTAGTTTTATGCGCAGGTTGAAACGGGTCGGGTTGGCTTCGTTTGACTTTGATTTTGACCCTAACAGTTTTTATACAAAAAGTTAACTTCTTTATCATATTATTATTATTATAAAATTAACATGGCAGTTACAAAAAGTAACGTGCATGTTGAAACGGATCGTGTCGGTTTGACTTTGACCCAAACACTGTTTGTCCAAAAATGTGAATATTTATGTACAATTCATGTAAAGGTTACAAAAAGTAACATGCAGGATGAAACGGGTCGGGTAGGTTACATGCAGGTTGAAACGGGTCAGGTAGGTTTGACTTTGACCCAAATACTTTTTGTCCAAAAAGTTAACTTTATATATAATTAACGTGGCAGTTACGAAAAAGTAACGTGCATTTTGAAACAGTTTGGGTATGTTTGACTTTGACCGAAACACTTCTTTTCCAAAAATGTAAAAATCTTTATATACAATTCATGCGACAGTTACAAAAAGTAACATGCATGTTAAAACGGTGTCGGGTTGGTTTTGACTTTGACCCAAACGCTTTTTCTCCAAAAAGTTAACTTCTTTATAACTAGTAACGTGCAGGTTTAAATGGGTGAGTTTAACTTATTTTCTTTTGACCTAAATGAATTAAAACTGGCACCTGTGAAGTTATCTTGCAACTTGGGTATGTTTAAAGATCTTAAGCTTTTTAGCATGAATGCAGGAAAAGTTTCTGCTCGGGTTTGGTTCTTGAACACGGTCAATTAGCATTTTCTCAGCCAACAAATGCAGGGAAGTTGTTAGCAACCAGTTACACCAACTCTAAGTCTTTCTTGATCTACACTACAAATTCATTGTAAGCTATTCAATTATCAAATCTTGAATTCATTTCTTGCACATTGTATCCAGAAACAATCTTTTTTATTTAAAACTTTAATGATGATGTGATGTTTATTTAAAGAGAAATATGGGAATATTAAAATTGTCAAATAAGTTTATTGTGTATGAATTGACTGTCTTTTTCAATAGTCTTGTGTAATATTCTGAATAGTATCTTGGGTCATAGGCGTCTGCTTGAAGCATCTCTTGTATGCATTAAAATTACAATTTTGATGATTTTTTTAACCTGTTTGATACAATTCTTTTCTAGCTAAATAGCCACCTCTGATGATTAAGAAAGTATGTAAGTAGCAGCATCAGAGGAACCGGTTCCACCAATACCCTATACGTGGGTAGGGACTAGGCTTTGGGTTTCTCCTCGGAATTGTACCGGGAACCAGAGGAACCGGTTCCACCAATACCCGGTCAAAACCCGCCCCTAACCTACTCGAAACTAGGGATGAGATCGGGACCGTACCCGTACCTATACCTGTACATGTACCCGAAAGTACCCGTACCTAAAATCAGTAAATCTTGGTACCCATACCCGTACCCGAATTATATGGCAAGGGTACGGGTATAGGTACGGGTACGGGTACCGGTACAGGTACTTTGGGTACGGTACTCGCTTTGTACCTCTTTGTTCTTTTTTTTAAAAAAAAATCTCTACTGAACTAGGTAACGGTACATACCGACAATCAATTATCTATAATACCAAAACCGTATTACCAAAACTAAAAATGAAACAAATCAGCAATTATATAAAATTCATTTCCTTTTTCCTTTTTTTAGTTTATTGCTTCATCAATTTATATACAAAAATAAGAGAGAAAGTTAATACATGTTATTTAATTATATACACGATTACACATACATGAAATAAAATAAAAATATACGAATACACAATATATGAATATACACATGTTAATTGAGAATGAACTTACTCAACATATATATATATTATGTTTTGAAAATCTTGCTGAAAGTTAAGTTATAAGTGTTGGAATCATAATAAAAACCCATACATTTTTTAGCGGATACCAGTACCCGTAATACCCGTACCTGTACCCGAAAGTACTCGTACCTATAATCAGTAAATTTGCATACCCATACCTGTACCCAATAGACACGTACAGGTACAAGTACGGGTACTGAACATGAACAGGTACGGGTATTTAGGAAAAAAAACTCATCCCTACTCGAAACCCAAAAAAACCCCAGAAAACCCCGTCAAATATCTGACTATACCCGAACCTGTTTTGACGCTTGGCCATATTCGAAACCAGTTCCGGTTCCTGAAAATACCCGGTTTGTGCACTTCTAGAGAGGTTGCTCTGAACATATTATTACCGCTAGTCAAAATCTCTAAAAATTCATTTTATACATTCAAAAGTCGGTTTTGCTAAAGAACTTGAATGATTTTATAACAGTCGGATAGATTTTTATAACAATATCCGATCATAATCGATAACTTTGTCCGTTCAATATGATACTTTTTTTTTCTAAACCGTCATCTAGTTAGCCAACATCTTCACAACACACTAAACCATCGTTGCCCTAAGCAGTTAATGCGGAAAAGTATCGGATATCGGTCGAGGACCGATATTTGAGATATTGGTTATCATGGTGAGATATCGGGGTGGTATATCGGTAATTTTAATGTCATGCATAATTTATATATATAGCACTTTAATACTAACAATTCAGTATACGCTTCTACTATTAACAAATTATCCTTTTGCAACTTGCAAAACACTATCAATTGTAGCAAGTAGCAACTGAGTAAACTCAAAACACTAACATTAAACACTAAAAAGTTAAAAATTAAAACTTAAAACACTGATATCGGAAATATCGGTGGTATATCGGTCAATATCGCCGATATTATCGATACCAATATTCTGACCGATATTTCACATGAGCACCGAGATACCGCTGAGATTGACTGCATAGTCGTTGCCTACAGTCCAAGACAGACAAATCTACGAAGTACAAACACAAATCTTATCCTAAAAACCGTAATTCTAACTTGAACACAAACACAAAAGAAGACACTAAATGACCGAAACATCTAACACCAGCAAAACAAATGAAGTTTGTTTGGTCTTTATCTGCTTCACACAAATGTTACATTGTACAGAACACAACACCACCTTCCACTATGATACAATCATCACCTGCTTTCCAAACATATATATAACCAACCTCATTCTATCTTTTTAACAAAAGCCAAAACAAAAATCAACAAATCATACACCTAACCAAAAGAAACAAAAATCATGTAAAACAAACACCAGCAACGGCAAGGTTAGGTTCAAACAACCTCCCGCTTTGCCAATAACCGACCATTGCTATGTTTTTTGCCATCTCAAATCCTTCATTTTCAGCACGTTTCACTAACTATGTGGGGTCAGGTTGGGAGGGAGGATACGGTTGAACAAACAAATTCTTGAAAACTCTTGAACGAACAAACCGTAGCAAGTTTTCTTTCTGAATAAATTATATGATATGAAACTTCGACTACATCCATGCGAGAGAACCACGGTCATTACTAACTTGCGGACGGCCCCTTGTTGGTGTTGGAGGTCTGTTGGCATTAAGTTCCTAATCACATTAAAGAACATGTTAACATCAATATCTGCTAGGAGGCGGTTTTAATGATTTTCTGAAAACCGAACTTGCTACATGTATTCTTTTTAATATTATAGATTATACGTAATGCTATAAAATGTACTAATATATACAAATGTGAAATAACAACTTATTTCATGATAAAAAAATTTTAAGACAAAACCTTCACGCCCAAATAATGCAAAATTATATTGTTTTGATCTATTATTAGCTAGGTCCAAATTCACGGTTAACCAACCCATAACTGACCCGCTATAACTCCCAAAACTGATTAACCGAATCCGCCATAACCGATGAGTTATAATTGTGGTTATCCATTAACCGACATCTCGGTTATGGTTACGATTTTGAGCGAAAATTGACCCATGCACACCCCTAAATTATCTGCATAATAAAAATGAAACTTTTTAAAGGTACCTGCATCCATGTATCTTCTAAATGGCGTTCAGGTGAAGTTTCGGGTGATGATATCGCTGGTGGTAGAGGATGAATGAGCTTTGGCACTACTACAAGATCTCTACCCAACACTAATATTGCACCTGCATTATTTGCAGTACCTACATGTACACCAGGTTGTATTATTCAGTAATATATCAATAGATTGGCAAAACCTTAGTGTAATAACATTGAACAAAAAATTACCACAATAATTAGTGGCTGAGAAAAGGGTAATCAAATGTCCTTGTGCAAAACGTTCAAAGCCATCCATTACACATTCATGTGCACGAACAATCAGTTGAAGATCATTGTTGTTGCAGAATTCCATCACACGATCAGGCTGTCGAAACCATGCATATGCAAATCGTTTATAAACCATTTCTTTTTCAAATATAATAACTAGAAAGAAACAATACTCACCCCAAAAGTAACTAACCCAGGACCTCTGGCATTTGGTCGCAACCCTTCCACACTGTCATTTTCTGTTGGGTCAGACCTGTTTAAAAAGATAGCTGTTAGAACGTGTATTAACAAATTTGGTTAAATTCACAGTTGAGCACTAGATGGACAGAGAACCAACCATAATAAATCCATAAGTACAATTGAACCAGCTTCCATTGTGATTGGCCGTTGAAGGTTTTCAATCTGCTCAATATGATTTATTGACCTTCCGATACCACCATGCATACAAATAATCTTTTTCTCGATCAAAGCGGCCAGTGGCAACCAGTTGAATAATCTATTTATCCTGTGCCATACCCAGATTCCATCTCTCTCACCCTGTTTATAATTAGTTATAATCATTATTGGAAATTGAGGTCAAAAGTCACCCAAAATGTACTTTTAATGCAACAAAACTCCTAAATCATTTTGTTGAAATGAAATGACTATTTACTAAAATGATGTATAATCATATATGACACGCTAATGATTTATTAAGAATTTATGATTAAAAATTTTCTATGCCACCAGTCACGATCCTATTCCTTTTGTACCATGCAAAAACAGGTAATTTTGAGAGCTGTTACCTACATTTTTAACCTCAACTAAAAAAACAACCTCACAATTCAAGCTGGATAAACAAGAAGTTATATAACATGATGTTACCATTCGTTCTATGCACTCGATTCGAAAGCCAAATAGTGCATTAATATCTGCAGCTTCATGATTCCCACGAATTAGATGAACATTATGCGGATACTCAACCTACAAAGTTTCACCAGTAGAAGCATATATAAATCATGTTCTTACAAAACTAAAATCAGTTTCTGGTACAAAATGAGACAAAATGTGGTACCTTTAGAGCCAACAGAAGGCTAATGGTCTCCAAACTGTGTTGGCCTCGATCAACATAATCTCCTAAGAAGAGGTAATCGATATATCTGAAAGTTTAAAGCCTAAAAATTAGCACGCCAAATTGCAGAAAGTTGTAGGTTATGATCTAAGTGAACACTTACCAGAAAAAGACTCACTATGAATACGCAAATATAGATTAAAGAAACATTATTGAACAACTTAGTGAAAAATGACTGTGACATAAACCATTGACTTAAAGGCCAAGCAAACCATGTCTGGACTAAGTCTTAAGAATACTGTTCTTTGGCCATAAATCTAGTTTATTGACTAAAACAATAAAAAACAAAAAATAAGAATCTCTAAACATTATTGAACAAATTAGTGAAAAATGACTTTGTGACATAAACCATTGACTAAAGGCCAAGCAAACCATGTCGACTAAGTCCTAAGAATACTGTTCTTTGGCCATAAATCTAGCTTATTGACTAAAACAATAAAAAAATAAATAAGAATGTCCTGGAAGGATCTCTTACGCTATGTCTCCAGCCGTTGATGGTGAACCATACTCATCAAAAAGTCTCATGAGATCTCCAAATTGCCCATGCAAATCACCAAATATCTTGATAGGGGCCCTAAGTTGTAGAACACTAGGTTCGCTTGAAAAAATTCTTTCTGAACTATCACAAAGATCAGCTATCTCATTACAATCCAGAAAAAACTGCCTGCGAACAGGTGGCTTCCACCCACGAGGCTTCAATAGGTGAGCAATCACCTAAAAATATAGCAAGTAACCATTATTTTCATAAACCGTAGACGTACATGAACATACAGAAACACAATGCTTAGAGTGTTCTATACCTTTTTGGGGACACTGTTGATTGACATTTGGCGATCTAGAAGCATTCTTGCAGCAGTTGCATTTTCTGGGATACCGTAACTAACCCTCCTGCCTTCATTTTCAAACTGATCTATTGACAGCTGTCTCACCATTCCACCTAATGCTCCACCAGTCTCTGCAGCTACCACCACCTGTAATTCCATGGAATTCAGATATTATCTTGTACTTACACTCAATATAGGAAAAAAACAAACTGTGATAATAACACTTACAGCTCGATGATGCAACCGTATGCCAGCTGGAGCAGAATTAGTTACAACATCAGGTTCAGGTTTTATCATTTGTTTCCCACTAGGAGTAGCTTCTGCTCCACGGTCCCTATCTGGCAGGTCAACCTCACCATTTGACTGACGTGCTTTTGCAGCAGCTAGAGTTTTAGCAATAGCCTCAGCTTCTGCTGCTGATGCCTCAACCAAGTATTCAACTCCTTTGCTTAATCTCCTGCATATCAATCATTATGTTCTCAATATCAGACTTATGTATGTCCTTCAGTTAAAACACTACTCACATTGGTTAACTACCTTGACCCAGGGAGCATAGCATTCTCAGTGCTGACATCTGTATACATATCACCATTTGCAGGTGGAGCGACAGGATCCCCGAGTACAACTGCACTGTTAGCATCCGTTTCAGAATTTGGTTGTCGTGTTCTGTCATCACCAAATCCATACCGTCCAGGTGGCCTCCCACCTACCTGGGCATTAGAGGCTGCAGCTGCAGCAGCTGCATGTGATGCTGCTGATGTCATTTCAGCAGCAGCCAGGTCTTCAGCAACTAAAAGATCATCTAACAATACCCCTGCAGTTAAAAAGCAACAGTGAATATTGCACCATAATACGAAAATTAAATAAACTGACTAATACAAGATACTTTTTGGAAACATGAATTAGTGCATCAAGAAAACTTTTAACGCAGATCATGTATTACCTCCACGTAGACCACCATATATGAAAATTAGATCACCTACAGCAGCAGCTGCATGCCTACACCGTCTTGTTAATTCAACCGCAGCATCTCCACCGGCGGCATCAGCACTGTATCTACCAGTCCTTGGAGAAGTAACAACAGATTTTGTATCACACCAAACTCCTGCTGCAGTATCAAGAACTACACAAAAGAAAAATGCAAAAAAAAAAAAGGAAATGATACATATTTGAAAAGATCATGCAAGTATATACAAACAAAACTAAAAGTAAAATTACAATTAGAATACACCTCGGTAACAGATCCTCAACATTCTATTCTTTATACAAATCCAAATCAGCTATTTTTCCATATAAAGCCTAAATTTATCTAGGTTAATGCCAAATAAGCTTTTATTATGTTATTATGTTTTAATTTATTTCTTGGCAACTTGTTCGTTATTGTTTCATTTTACTATTAAATTATAGCCTGATAAAGTAGCATAAGCCTGCAGTATCGAGTCAAGATCTGATAATTTGTCATCATAAAGAGCCAACTTGGAATTCAAAGCTAAAGAAAGAAATATTGGTTGCTTAAATTGCTTAATATTCTGACATAATGAAAGATTAACTCATTAATTTTAGTACTGCAATCTATGCATATCACGGATACATCCCGGTTATTGGCCCCTTCGGTAAAATATCAATCAAATATTGATACCGATAATAACAGCGATATTGACTGATATATCACTAATATTCCCGATATCAGTATTTTTAAGTCTTAATTAGTGTTAGTGTTTTAAGTCTTAAGCAGTTCCTATTTGCTACAATTTTGCGAGTTGCAAAGGGTTAATTTGTTATTGGCAGGATATACTGAATAATTAGTGTTAAATTGCTATACATATGAATTTTACATGATATTAAAATTACTGATATCCCACCACGATAAGCGATATCTCAAATATCGATCCTTGACCGATATCCAATTGCCTGCATTAACTTCTTAGATTGCAATAAATGGGGTCAAAAGTACATCCAAATCATACCTGCCACACTAGATGAGTCCTCGACCATGCGACCACCACCAAGTGCCCCACCAGATACATGGAGCCTAGCGTTAACAAAAACCTAAACACAAGAAATGAACACCTTTAAGCACTCTGTGTGTTTGTTTTGGTGTGTTAGTGTTAGTGTTTGTACTATAACTAGTATCGAAAAAGTACGAACCGCTGCATGTTGATAACGAGGTGATGGTGAAACACCAGGAGCGATGGCCCATTCCCATCTACCATCTCTGTGTTTTGCAAGTCCATAAGCACTTGCCAAAGGCTGCAAATATGATATTGAAAATGATACCAATTAGTTGTGGTTAACACAAAACCATTACAAAAGCATAAAAATCCACAGGGTTTCATGGGATGATTAAAGTAAAAACAATTAAAACACTTCTGCCAGAAAATGAAAGATCTTGAGCGAATTGTAAACACAGTTCTTTTATCTTTTCAAAACCCAAGTCATTAGGGTTTCCAGTACGTTTCTTAGTTTTAATATTCTTTCTTTGAAATTACATAGACAAATGAGGGTGCAACTATAACATATTGCTCACCACACTATTTGCATCCCGGCCTCCACAAAGCAAAAGAAGACCATCAGAACGTGCACTTGCAGTAGCATACCTACAAAGTGGAAGAATCCACCAATGAGAGAGAGCTTAAAATAATAAGAATCACTAGGCAAACATAGGTAAAAAAAAAGACATTAGCTTGACTTGTCAGATTGGAATGTAAAAGATTGCCTAAAATGCTAAGCATCTGGTTAATAGAAATCTATAAGCTTATCAACAAACAAGACCAATTGAATACACAGTTATCAAAACTTCAAGAAATGCAATAGGTCTTCTATTGCATCCCTGTGAAAAGTTATCATCTTTGTAACTTGATTGAGACAACCCTTATTACATATGCATTATAATAATAATAATAATAATAATGATAGATCACTTATTACATCAGTGTGGCACCTTTATCATTTCTGTAACTTTAATGAGACGAACTTTATCGAACAGATGACAGCCTAAAAATTTCTAAAATAGTGTTTTCACTATAGATAATGTAGTATTTATTTAGCATAACTGGCTAAGATAAATTACCATATTTACCCTGGTCGCAAATAAAAGACAAATAAATAATGGCAGAATGATATGGAAACAGGAAAGAAAACTAGAATCATAAAATATATTTTGGAGATACAGCACTTATATTTCAGGTGTCATATAAGCATAGCTTAGCAACTGCTTTAGAAAGAATGAAATAAATACAGGCGGCCATAGAGATCTATATAAAGAATCCACGAATTTAAAGAAGCAAAAATATATGATATCATTTGTCAGAGACAGATTTGTAAAAACAATGATTACTTCTCATAAAATAATCTTATTTAGCAAAAATAATATTAGGCGTACATGCATGGTGGCGGGCCCTCTCCCTCTGGTTCCAATTTCCGCCATTCATACGGTTTTGCAGCTGTATCCAGGGCCCACACATCAGCGAGAGGCCGCTTTCCTGTTTATAATGCATGGTATGTGTTAATTATGTTTAAAACAAACAATAACATTAACATTAGCTACTAAAGCAATAGATGGTAGAAACTGACCATCGTTTCCACCAATAGCCATCAGATATCTTTGTCCCACCAAAGCCATGACATGCCCATATCGTGGGCCTGGTCCAGGGCCTTGAACCACAACTCTACAAAAGTAACATTTTATTAAGCGTATTTGCAATACTGGAACTATCAAGCTACGCAGATATGTACAAATAAAAAATAAAATGTTTCAAACTCAAACCTATGCCATCGAGGTCGTTGTTGTGTTAGGTCTAGAACATGAAGATCCTCAGCAGACAGACCAGCTGGACCAATCCCACCCTTTGTTGGAGTGAACAGCATTTAGTTAAAATATAAAAAATTAAGCAGCAAAATAGAAAGTCATAAATTTTAGTTACAAAGTAGCACACCTGAATGACGACCATTGTACCCACAGCAGTTGCCACGTGTGCCGCCCTTGGTGTAGGCGGTTCTCCAAAGGGAGTTATTCTGCAAATTCCTCGGTTATATATCGAATTTAAATAGTATTCATTTCATTAGCAGCAACATACAAACTTATAATTAAAAAAACACTAACCTAGACCATTTATTTGTTAATACATCATAACAGTGCACGTCAGCAGTCGCACCAGATAGACCTGTGATACAAAAAAACACATGAAATCAGGCTTTAAGGACACTTGAAAGTAATCACATGCCCGCAAGAATGCTCCCCTAATAACGAAAAGTAAAATCATAAGTTCTTATCTTATGTGAAAAGTTAACTAAGTAGTAAGTATCTAACTATCTAAAAGCAACTTCTTTATCCGAATGAGAAACCTATACAAAGCCTGAATCCAGTTGTAAACATGTGCAAATCATATGTTTTCCTCCTAATTTAACTGTGTATTTACCCAAAGTCAACAACATCAATACTTATTTGGCACTATCCCTACAATGCTAAGGGGGTGTTTGGGATTCCTTATTTTACCTCTTTATAACTTTTCATTAAGTTAATAAGTTACAACATTGTAACTTATTAAAATTTTTCTCTCACAATATAAGCAATCCCAAACACCTTATTACTTTTTAAAAAATAAGTTGGTGAAAATAAGCAATCCCAAACACCCCCTAAATATAGATATATACTATAGTAGCCGAGAATTGGAAAATGCAATTTAAAGTCTCGTGTAGTTTAGGCTTCCGACTCACTTCATTTAATTAAAGACCGATGCAATCAATAAAACTTAACTAATGCAGTCTACACTTATATCTAACAAAACTAATCCAACATCATCAATTAAACATTAACTCAACAAAAAACATACGTATTCCCGCGCCTCCAGCCGACGTAGGCGTCCCAGCATTCGCCGAATTCCCTTCGAGAGCCGTCGCACCTCCAAACAAAATAAGCCTAGGCCCCATATAACTCGCCGTCCCTTCCTCCCCAACTGCAGCAACAGCTGTCAACGTATGCCCACACCTCGGTCCCGGCCCGTCCTCCTTCTTCTCCAGTATCGCATTCACCACCGAGTAATTCGGCGCGTGCCTCGGCCCACTCACCGGCGAGTGAGCCGCGGCCGCCATAGGAGCCGGTGAAGGCGGAGACGACGATTCATCATCAGCCGGTGACGACGTCATCTCCGTTCCAGCCGGTCCGTTACTCTCGAGGACACGAACGTCGCTGGTGACGTCACCTGCCTCGGCAGGTGACGTCATCGACGAATCAACATCCATTTGGAAACGGTTAGTAAGTAGATCGGAGATTGAATAATTGAATGATTAAGTAATTGAATCAGTGATTCGCATTCATGAGGTTGAATTATTATTACAGTATATATATATAACTATAAGTATATAAAACAAACCCTAGGTCAAGGTGAAATGAAAGTAAAACCCTAATTGAACGCTTTTATATATATTATTATATATATATATATATAAGTGTGTGTGTGTGTGTGTATGTATATAAGGAAAGAGGTATAGAGAGAGTTATAAGAGGTGATATTATTATTATTAATAATAATATTATTATGGATGCCGGCGGTACGGAGCGGTGAGACGGCGGAGCGAGATCGGATTCGATTGGGTTTGAGGGTGGTGATGAAGGAGAGAGGATTATTTTTAGAAAACAAAATAATGTGTAATAATAATAATAATTGATAATAAAAATTAAAAAAGGAAAGATATTGATGATGAAATAATAATAATATTATTTACAGATAATATATTGTTGTTTTACTTAAATTTTTTATTTTAGTTTAGGTTAATATCAATACTGGAAGCATTTCGGTTAGGTGGTGGTGTGGATATTGTTAAACGCTAGTTAGACGGTGGAATAGAGACTAATGATTATTGGGATTGATAAGGATTAGTCGGACTGGAATTTATATACACAATTTCAAGTATACATGTATATTCTAATTTTTTTGTATAAAGTTTTCAGTTTTGACTGATTTTGGACATATGGGGATTAGTCTAGCGATTAATCGATAACTAGTTGGGATTTTACAACATTGCTGCCAGGTAATGTTTTATCTTAGGAATTAGATCGGGATGGTACCGGTATCAATCCCGAAAGTTGAAAGAATATGGTACAAGTACCGGAATGTTCGGTTCGGTACTGGTACGGCATCGATACATATTTTGTGCAAAATTCGGGAAATACAAGTACCGAAAACTCAAAACTTGGTACCGTACTGGTAATGACGGTACCAATTCGGTACCGGTACCAAAAGCGTTCATCACTATGTCTTTATAATTACACTAAAAATCACAATATATTCTCTTCTTTTCAATTGAATATGACTTTATAATACTTTTATTATTATTTTTTCTCTCCTATCAACTCATATAAATACTTTTAACACATACAATATTTCTTCAAATTTACTCATTAACAACAACATTTTGTCTATTCTTCATTCACAACCAGTTTATACACTATAAAGAATCCTCTCGTATAAATATATAAAACTTCTTATGAATGCTTTAGTGTTGCAAATATAAAATTCAAAATGTGACATCTTGGTAGAACAATAATAAAAAAATTTATTTAATAGTATTTAAAGAATGAATCGAGTACTAACATTTAGAAAAAAAAATTAGGTGGTGAAATCTAATAAAAAGATAATTTTGTTTATTCTTTCTTATCACAGTTGTAATTGTCGTTGGTACTGTTATTGTCACTCTGGTTATGATAATCTTGTTAGGATTGTTTCTTGTTGGGGAGTTGAAAGTAATTAACATTAACACTAAGAAAACCGGTATGTTATTTGTTTTGTAATATTAAGCTAACTCAAGCACAATTAGAGCATAAGAAGTTGAGGTGGAAGGTGATGAGATGGGGGTGTAAGTGTGAAAACCAAAATCCCACGAAATCCACCAAAATTTAAGAAGAAAATATTGAATCTGGTAAAGAAATGGAGAAAATAGACACCCCACTGGCCCACCCTACACCGAGATGATGTAGATCCAAGGAGTAGGGTAAAAACGACATGAGTCTGTGTTGCTTTATGACCATGTAATGTATTTGTGTGTGTCAAGTGGGTTTCGAAATAGGTAAGTATGTAGTCATTAAGTTGTATGTTGATTAGAGGTGTGACAAATTTGGAAATGTATAGGCGGCTTATAAATTATCCTTAAAACGGTTTGACTTATAATATATTTTACATCTAGTTTTATTGGATTGACTAGTTATGACTTATGACATTTGGTACATGTCAGTCCAAGACACTACTTGTAGTTGTTTATCAACCTCATTTTTTATAAAGGGGCATTTACATATTTCTCATTCCTAACATCCTTAATTACATATTTTCCTAAAACTAAAAAAATAATTACATATTTCCCCTTCCTAACACATATAAAACGGGGAAATATGTAATTGATTTTTGGGGGTTGGGGATATATGTAATTAAGGGTATTTAGCAAGGGGAAATATGTAAAAATTCCTTTCATAAATAACAACGTAGTTGATTTATAGACAAGATTAAGTATGGTTAAAACTTTTAAAGGAAAAAATTACACATTTAATAATTATTTTAGATCATTATGAATGCATGAGACGTAGGGCTGAGCTAACGGTATCCGATACCGTACCAGGTATTTTCGGCATCAACTTTTAACGCTTTTCGGGATTGGCACTTTCAATATCATTACCGATATAATTTTTTGGTGATTTTTGGGAATGATACTTTCGATATCAGTCCTTCCTAACGAGACATACATATTTTTTAAAGGCATGCGATATTTGGACAGTAATACATTATGGTAGATAGTTGGACACCATTTGTTACCTATACAATTTCTCTAGACATATATTGCTTGTATAGATATAATTTCTTCATTTTTAATTTTATTTTTTTAACTAATTAAAACTTATGTAAATTAATAATCATAAAATTTATGAAACAATTACCGAAAAATGTGGAAAATAAATTTGAACAAGTGAGATATTATTGCATATGCGAGGCGTGTTTCATCCACGAAGAGCTATACGAAGCGTACAAAGCCACAAAGATTTATAGGAGACATCATGACCTATACGACTTGTATAGGCCTATACAAGTCGTATAGACTGCAAAAAGTTTTGACTCTGATTATTTCGTACATGTATCAAACAAACGTTGTCTATACAGGTCATATAGGCTTATACAACTCGTAAAGACCTGTACAAATATGAGGGTGTTTGTATGTAACATCCTTTTCTAAAGCCTAACGTTTCATAGGTTCTCTCAAACACTTATTCATGAGTTAATTAAAATTCATATCAAAAAAAGGCATTATATCACTTTCACACATTCTTTTTGTGAAACAAACAACACAATAATGCAATGTACACGTGGTCATGCAAATGAGGTGTCAAATACAATGTGCACATTTCCAACTTATTAACTATTTTATTGATAAACAAATAATGATATAACTTATTATGTATCTAAGATTGAGTAAACACATTATAAGCAAATATTAGAGTGACTTTATTTTATCACAAAGGTAAACTGTTAAGTGCAACACTTCGACAGCCTCAACACCAATTTATGTGTAAAAAGTTTTTGTTTTCTTTTAGTTTCGGTATCACAGTGAGTGTAATAGTAATCGAACAAACGTCACTTTTTTTTGTTTTCTTTTAGTTTCGGTAATATACATACGTGAAGAATTTATTTTATTGTTAGTTGCACTACCGTGAACGTAACGATAATTGACCGAACACTTTTTTTTAGTTTAGGTAGTATACGCACGTGAAGTAAACCAATCAAACTCATGTAGACTCGCCGCCTCAACGTCCAGGACCGACAACGCTCGGGTTTGACCAACATCTAGGTTTTATCGATCAATGCCATATCATTGGTTCACTTTAATTTTTATATATTTTTTGTTTTAGTTCCGGTACCGTGAATGTTGGACCGCAAGATCATGATTTGGCCAAGTGGTGACACAACATTTTTTTTGTTAGTTCCAGTATCATAATAAACATAACGGTAATCGACTGAACACCACTTTTTTTGTGATTTTTTGTTTTAGTTTTAGTAGTATAGCAACCGTTAACCGACCAAATTCGTATAGACTCACCGTCTCAACATGCGAAACCGACAATGCTTATCGGTAATTGACTGTTGATAAAGTATAGTTAACAGTGCCATGGTGGTAAAGCCAAAAAGGTTGTTCAATAGAGATCACACATGTATGAGAGTCCATTGCTTATGAGTAATTGGAGCATTGGTTCCACCAAGTGCTTTAGTTTACCTAAGGCTTAATATTTCACTCAACAAAACTTTTTATCTATTTTTGTTAAACAACTTTGAGCATAGTTCTTTTACATCAATGTATTACATAAGGGAGTAGTTTTACATCAATAGTGTTAAGGGAGTGGTTAAGAGAACACTCAACAATGATAAGTTACCTTTAGTCTTGTTACATATGTTAGCTTCCTTTAGTTGCATGTTAAAGATTAACTAAACACCTAATAAACAATGATAACGAATACTAGCAGCTTATCAAGTTAATAAATAATATATTGATTATTGAACAAATATATAACGAATTTTCAAAGATCAACTACTATATATTCAACTTGAGAGTTTACATATTATTAGATATAGTTTTTAATAGAAACTTACATCCTAATTAGAGCCTGAACGACTAAAAGATGAGGAGAAAACTTATTTACAACTTTTGATTTGATTAACAAAATTCGTTAAAACATTTTTCTAGGCATGTCTTAAAAGTAGGAAGTGACATTAAAACAAGTTATTACTTAATCTAATAAGAAGTAACTTTATGTACTAAGAGCATGAAAACATACATAATACATCCGGAATCTGAGTCTGGACTTTAGACAAACAGACTTTACCATTACGGAGGTGAAGTCCATAAAAAAGTTTGCAGAGGCAAACAAGAATCTGAATAGGAGTGGTGGGGCACGTAGCCATTCCTTCTTGTGTGCATGCGTGCGCGCACACATATATATAAACACATTATGCATATATATATGTGTACACATTATGCATATATATATATGTGTGTGTGTGTGCACACAAATTTATTATTTTTAAATGAGGATTGTGAATGTTTGGTGTGGTTGAAAAAGTGATAGCTTTTTAGAAAATTTTGGAATATGTTATGTAGCTGATTTGACGGTTTGTGAACGTCCAACATTGCTGATACTAAAATGAATAAGCGTAATATGCTACGTGTCTTTGAATATGGGTATATTAGTCACTAAAATGTCAGATAATGAAAATGATGTAAACCAACGATGAGCCTTTTATGATGAACGTGCGTTACGTTCAAGCCATCATTATCATCACTTGAATTTCAAGATGCAACATGGTCAATAGTTATTGTACCTAGAGATCGTGAAGCAGCCCAAGAGCGTCGTGCATATGATTATTTCGCTCAAAATCCATGTACGGGTGACGAGTTGTTTACAAGAATGTTTCGCATGTACATAGAAATATTTCTCTAAATAGTTGGTGACAATTGACAAGGTTACGAACTTTGAATGGTTTCAAAACGGCTATGAAACTAAATGAAAAAAAGTTTCACGTAATTGTAAAAAATGCATATCGGCGATACATTAGCTAGCATACTAGCACGATGATTACTTAAGTATACCCGGAAGATTTTCCCATGAAAGTCTTCACATTGAACGACGAGGTGACGGTTTGTATAAAAGGGGTAATAACCATTAGATGAGATATAAAATTTTTTCCATGTTCGTTTGAAATTCGATATGGCATGCTAAGTAGATTACTTAAAATTTTATATAGTATGCTGAGTTGTGACCAGACACACTTAAATATAAAAACAAAAAGTTGTTGAGTTGAAATTATCTTTTAAAACTAATTACATGAATATTCCTATAATATGATTATATTACGATTTTGATCTATAAACTTCGAACATTCCGAGTCATTCCTTACCATCTATCTATTCTAATAAAAGCCTATCAGTTTTGCCACTTGTCAATACCATAGCCCTCCTCACCTTTTTTTCAATCAATTTTCATATATGGTCCTTATCTTTTAAGTCATTTCAATATATGACATTAAAATTTAAGGTTTATTCCAACTAAATCCATTACTACATATAATAAGTATTCTCCATATTGATTGACAAGAGACGATTACTGAATTTTGAAGTGTTAATTAAAATGTTTATTATGGTTTATATTCAAAATAAAAGCAATAAACATTTGATTCATAATATGTGGAATGAGAACAATCGACTTGGACTAAATTTTGATAACGTCAGCGGCTAAGGCTTAGCTTTAATACCTAAAAATATATATGATTTTAAAATTAAAAGTTTTCGGGTTAACCCGAAACCTAGAATTCGGACCCAAGAACCAACCCGAGTTACTTCGGTTCAACAATCACTATTATTTGAACATGGTTTTAATGTTAGTATGTATTATTTTCATGACAGTTACATTCATAATCACAACATAATATTAATGACAACGGGCCTCAAACTAGTATCCATATAATTATTTTTTTTTTGAACGACCAACAAAAATATATATTAACAAATTAGCAAGGAGCTAAACCACCTATTACATCCACCAAAACAACATATACATACATAAATATCCTATGCCTCACCACCCACTTCAAACATAAACAATACCCCAATTACAATCGAAAACTACTCCAATCCTCCCACAACAAGCCTATTCTTTTGGACCTATTCCTGATCCAAAAAAAGCCTAGAGCTTTAACCTCTTCAATCAGGCCAAACGGATGAACCTGGCCACCTTTTTTTACCACATCGTTTCTCTTCTTCCAAATACACCAAATAGTAACTAAACATACAGCGTGAAAAACTTTAGCTTTATCGGTAGGAAACGACGCGTACTTATGCAACTCCACCAAATCTCGAACACTAAATGCATAAATCGAAAAAGCCTTGCACCCACTTAATAATAATAATTTTTTATATATTTAAACTAATAATCTCTGCATTCTTACTTCTTTTTAATTAAATAATATTTTTTTATATATTTTTATCATCTCTTTTTCACACCCACTTAAAAAAATTATAATATCATACAATATTATACACAGTATAAACCTGTATTTAACATATCACCATCACAATCACAATCACAATCAGTCATCACTGTCACCATCACAAAACACACACACACATACACTCCATGAATTCACCATGAATTCATCACCATGGCTTCCAACCCTAACTCTCCTCATACTCTCACTACCCATAATATTATTCTTCACCTCCCACCTCATCCCATCGCCACCACTCTCACTCCCGGAAGAACTCGATGACCTCACCCTCCTCCGCCGTGCCGCCGCCGTGGAATCCGACCCGACCCGTTTACCCAAATCAAGACTCGGGTCCACCAATTCCAAACCCAAGATTGCTTTTTTATTCCTCACCAATACCCACCTCCATTTTGCCCCTTTATGGGAAAGATTCTTTAACCCTAATTACCCGATTCCGACCCGAAA
Organism: Bidens hawaiensis; assembly: GCF_021521415.1. NCBI lineage: Eukaryota > Viridiplantae > Streptophyta > Magnoliopsida > Asterales > Asteraceae > Bidens > Bidens hawaiensis. Next base: position 170,555 of record NW_027505376.1, read on the forward strand.
TTCGGCCCGGATCCGAACCTGGAATCAAACCCAGATACGAAATCACACCCGGAACAAAACCCAGAACCCGAATTGGAATCAGACCCGGACCCGGAACCCGAATGGGAATCTTTTTAAGAATCTTTATAATGTTTATGTTCATGCTGACCCAACTGTTAAACCCTACATAAAACCCCCAGGTGGGGTTTTCTCGAAAACCCGATTCATACCCGCGAAAGAAACCCGTCGTGGGACCGCGTCATTGATTGCCGCGGCCCGACGACTGATCGCCACCGCGATTCTCGATGACCCGGAAAACCAGTTTTTCGCCTTGGTGTCACAGCATTGCATACCGCTTCACTCGTTTCGGTTCGTGTATAATACATTGTTTGAGGTCGATTCGCATCAGCTTGCGGAATTGAGAATGTTGGAATACAAGAGTTTTATTGAGATAATTGATAAAGATGATAATTTGTGGGATAGGTATACTGCCAGAGGGGATAATGTGATGGTTCCAGAAGTAAAGTTCGAGTCTTTTCGGGTTCGGTTCGCAGTTTTTTACGTTAACGAGGCGGCATGCTTTGATGGTGGTTAAGGAAAGGAGGCTGTGGAAGAAGTTTAGGTTACCGTGTTTGAGACCGCAGTCTTGTTATCCGGAAGAGCATTATTTTCCGACGTTTTTGGCGGGTGAGGATCCGAAAGGGTGTGCGGGGTATACGTTGACTCGGTTTAATTGGACCGATAGTGTTAGTGGACATCCGCATACTTATTATCCGAATGAGTTGTCGCCCGAGCTTATTTATAATCTTAGGAATTCTAGTTTTGCTCAGCCTTATATGTTTGCCTGAAAGTTTTCGCCCGATTGCTTAAAACCGTTGATGGATATGGCTAATAGTGTCATTTTCCGGGATTGAGTTCTTGTGATTACTGGTAAATTTATTTTCAAGAAAGAGGATCTAATACATTTTATTCTTAACATGAAAACAGTGAGAACCAATTTGTTGTTATGATTAGGTTTATTTTTATAGGTGTTTGCTGTTATTTTTTGTTCGTATTTGCTAATTTTCGATTATGAGACGTTATAAGTATTTGTTTATTTATATTTTGTTGTTGTTTTCTTTTGCTGTTATAAGTAATTGCTGGTATATGCTGTTATTATTATGTTCTTGATTTTGATTCTTTTGTTGTAGTTTTTATGTTCTTTTCTTTGTTATTATAAGTCATTGTTTATATAGATTGGTATCGTAGTTGGTATTGTTTCTTACGTTCGCATTTTTAAATAAATTGGTATTATTTTCTACGTACTCATGTTAAGATTAAAATGTACATGAACCTTCCCCTTATTTTCAATCAAGTTGCATATTAATAAATGTTGATTTTGATTGATTTGTTAATTGCTTAAGTAGCTTATGTTAAAAGGTTTAAGTTTTTTTGTTCATGATTTTTTTATATATTTTTTATTTTTTGTTTAATGAATATTTCATTAAAAAGTATTGTTTGCATCGATACAGAAGGCAATCGGGCAGCAAGTAGGTTTAGTTGGACTCGATTTATGGATATTAATGGAGTTGATCATGTTGCACATGTTGTGTGTTTGCTCTATTGTCTGATAATATCAGTAGTATGAATATGATTTGGTAAATGTGATTATTCGTGTATTGGGCGTTTTGGTGTGTATCTTTATTGGACGGTAGGCGTGTCGACGCTCTTTGGTTTCGCTTGTTAACCTAGGTTTGCACTATCATTGCAAAGTTTTATGTTTCCTAATTTTAGTTTTATTATGCTACAAAAATGATTTAATGTCTTTCCGGCGCTTGCCTTCTCGTTGCTATAATTTCACCCTTTTTTCCTTTTAGGTGAGACACGTATCTTATTATTAGATTCATTGTTTAATCGTTGTTGAGATTGCCCAAATCGTATTTGTGATGCATACAATCTCCTAAATATCTTTGTTTTTAAATTAAAAAAATGGATTATTAATAAGGTGTAAATATATTTAATGCATTAGTTATTGATAATATTTTTGAAAATTATTTGTTTTTACTAGACCCCTTTTGATCCGTTGTCCAACCCGCTTGACCTGCATCTTTTAACCTGTCTGAAATTGCTTTAATCAACAGGTGATCCGAAACCAGCGCAAGCTGGCTTTTCTTTCAACACAAGTGTACATACAAATGCTAAAAAGAGTACAACGAACGTAAGGATGAATGATTCGACAACGCTCAATTGGTCAAGGGCTATAATGCATGCTAGATTAGAAGCCTTTTGGGAATTGTAACCTTAACTTATATGATGAGTCTTTTGTTGTTCATCACTCTTTTCTTTTGTGTTGTTTGTATATCTTTCTGCTGCAGGTAATGCATTTTGTTTAGTAAATCTTCGGTAAATGCGTAGATAATCAAATGTGTAGATAATCGTCGTAAATGCTTGTTTGTTTGTTTTAGTAGGAGATTCAAAACATAATTCTTTTAAAAATAATTAATTTGGTAAATATAATTGTTGAATCAAGTAACACAGACATGTATTTTTCTTGTAGTTTAATATAATAACTGAATGTCAAGTTTATTAGAATGGTCAGTATACATCTGCCACATTTTGACATAAGTTTGAATCTGTTTGTAGTATAAGTGTCAATGGATTAAGTCTTTAGTTTTTTTTTTGTTTTTTTTTTGAACATATATCTAGAGGTGCACAAACCGGGTTTTCTAAATACCCGGGTTCGGGTATAGAACCGGGTTCGGGTATGACCGGGTATTGGTAATAATCGGGTAGGGTTCGGGTCGGTATTGTCTCTAAAAATCATACCCTATGCATCGGGTTCGGGTCGGGTATAGAACCGGGTATTTGAATACCCTATTATCGGGTATTGAAAAAACTCTATTTACGGGTTTTTTCGGGTTTTTTTCCGGTATTTTTTTATATAGATTGGATTTTTTAAAAGTTTACACTTTTTAGGGGTATTATTCGGGTATTTTTAAGGTATTTTTTGGGTATACATTGAGTATTTGAAATACCCGGTTTCGGGTATTGGAAAACCTCGGTTCCGGGTTCGGGTATTACCGGGTACAAATCAGGTTTTCGGGTATTACCGGGTACAAATCGGGTCCGGTTCGGGTTTTAGTGACAAAATGCATACCCTATCCGTACCCTACGGGTAGGGTCGGGTTCGGGTATTAAAAACCCGAGTATTAGAAAAACCGGTTCCGGGTATTTATTTCGGGTCCGGTTCCGGGTTCGGGTTTTTTGTGCACCTCTTGATATATCTGTTAAATATTCAAACGACCATCAATGAACATCAAGGACATAAAAAGTTAAAAGAAGTTTTAATATAAAAAAGAGAAAATTACCCCTAAAGCTAACAATGTTAATTAACAGTAGGGTAAACTAGTACAGATCATAAAAAAGAGTAAACTAGTAATTCCACATTTTCAGGGACTCAAATTGTTCGTTGTTGAAACCACATGGACTCAACAAGTTCAAAAAAGTTTTCAGGGACTAAATGTGCCTCCGCACTGAAATCACAGGGACGCAAATAATAAATTTCTCTATGAAAAACAAACAAAGTTTGGAAATTTTCTGTTGGTAGATGTGTGTGTTTGTGTTTTTAATCTTTAACATAGAATTGTACATATACAAATTTAAGTATAGACCTACATGCATGAGCCTCCATAATCACACACAAAACACATGCATGTATACATATAACATAAATATAAAAGGAGTACATATTTAACCTTTTTAAAGTTGTACAACAAAATCTCTTCAAGATACTTGCATTTCCAAATTCCAACTATGTAACTCACTCAATCTATAACACCAATTGATTATTTGTTGCTACTTACAAATATATCAAGAAACAAAAATTACAAGATTCCCAAATGAACCCAATGATCTTTTCCATCTTTATGATAATATTATATCTATATACAAACATAGGCTCGTCAAACGCTCAGTCTTCTTGCAACAGATTTACCAGTTTGACGAGTCATTTGACCGCCGAGACTTTGCCTTGTTTTGCCTGTTCAAATATACAAAATTCACACTTTTTTTTGTCATAAGAGTAAACTGTGGTTTTCACCCTTGTGGTTTGTCCAAATCTGCGGTTTTAGTCCAATAATTTTAAATTTGCTATTTTCGTCCTCGTGGTTTCATTTCACGTGCAATTAAACCTGAATTCATTAACCCCGTTATGTCTGATCGTTAAACTCATTAGCATGCCCCTCATTTGTCCTTTTTTTCCCCAAATAAATCTCAGATCTAATTCTCAAGCCCCCTCATGTGAGGGGCTAGGGTGTATTTGGGAAAAAAAGGACAAAACTGCCTATCACGTGGAGGGCACGCTCATTGGTTTAGCAATCAAACTTAACGAAATTAGTGAATTCAGGTTTAATTGCAAGTTAAATGAAACCACAGGAACGAAAATCGTAAATTTGAAACTATTGGACTAAAACCGCAGATTTAGACAAACCAAATGGACGAAAACCACAGTTTACTATTGTCATAATTACATAAACAATAACAGTGTGAACCTTGAATAAAACTGTTAAAGAGGTATGGACTAACCATTATCAGGCAAAGCACATCGCTTATTTTCGTTACTATGGAGTCTAGACCCGACACCATGTCTCAAGGTCGGCTCATTGACCGAGTCAACGAACAAGTTTGACTTTGTATTGACACACACCATGTTAGGTAGTTCTAATATACTAGTTGACCTTCTATAGAAAGAATCAACACCATGTCTCAAGCTCGGCTCATTGACCGAGTCAACAAGTACTTTGTCTTGTTTAGCCGACCCGTTTTCATGAATCTTGATATCATCTCTTGTATTAATGTCAAGAGAACGGTTTTCCTAGGGACGAACCGCCATCCATCTTTCCAGCCAGTTCCAACCCCAGTTACTTTTATCGGGTTCAAATCCAGAGTTGACTGTTTGTTGTCTTGACCTCGCCTGCCACTGCAACATATCAACAAATACAAGTAACTCATGTGCATTATAAGTATCAGGGTAAGGTTCATGTACAATTTAAATTTTAACATGAGAACGTAGGAAATAATACTAATTTATAAAAAAAAATGAGAACGTAACAAACAATACCAACTACAATACCAATCTACATAAACAATGATTTATAATAACTAAGAAAAAAACCTAAAAATTACAACAAAAGAATCAAAATCAAGAACAAAATAATAATAGCAAATACTTATAACAGCAAAAGAAAAAAATCTAATAATAACAACAAAATATAAATCAGCAATTACTTATAACGTCTTATAATCGAAAATTAGCAAATACGAACAAAAAATAACAGCAAACACCTATAAAAATAAACCTAATGATAACAGCAAATTGGTTCTCATTGTTTTCAAGTTAAAAATAAAATGTATTTGATCCTGTTTCATAAGTATCATACATTTAAGATTTCAGAATATTTAATGTTACCTGATGAGCAAGAGCATACGCCCTGGCTCGCTCACGTTTTGCAGCCGCTTCCTGTCTTTTTATCAACTTCGCTTGGATTTCTTCAACCGAACCAACACTATCACACCATCCTTCCTGTCAATAAAATAAGGTATATTGGTTTTAAATAATCCCAACTGTCACATTTTGGTTGCTGTCGGTCCTAACTAACCAAAATGGCTGGTAATAATCCCACCTTTTAACATGTTTGCTTCCAATAGTCCACGACTAACGGAAGCGTAACTCCGTTAGTGTCCGGTCGTCCAGAAACTCATTTTACGCTAGAAAACTCAACCTGAACACCACCGTTGACCACCACGGTAGTTCTAGGGTTCCAGCGACCTCAATAACTGGGACTTTTACTAAAAATGTTTCTATAGGTCCGGTCTAAAGTTACAAAGAGGTTTGGGCCGAAAAAGTTGAACTTTCCGACGGAAAATGTTTTTCTGGTGACCATCAGGGTTCAACGACCTCAATAATTGATGTTTTTACTAAAAAAACTTAGTTTTTCTGCAAAAAATTTTTCCAATGACCAGAGACTAACAGAGTAACGCTTCCGTTAGTCGTGGACCATTGGCAATAAACATGTTTAAAAGTGGTATGGTTCACTAGCTATTTCGTTAGTTGGGACCGACAACTACCAGAAAATGATAGTTGGGATTATTTAAAACCAATATACCATAAAATAATAAACAGATAAACAAAAAAAGTGGGTAACGGGTCAAAACAGGTTGAGGTAACACCGTGTTTATATTCGTGTTGAGTTGACTAGAAACACTTTTTGTCCATATGTTTGACTCATTAAAGATGAAAGTTTATGAAACTGTGGAATATTTTTACCTCAACTTCTCGAACACGGGCCTCATTTTGAAGCTGCGGCTGGGCCGGTTGATCTAACGAAAGGCAAGCACGCCTAGCCTTAACACGAGCCTGAACTCTAACTAATGCTTGCATACACCGAAGAGTTATCGCAGCTTGTTTTCTCACAGCATGCCCCCTCACAAGTGCTTGCAGTCTCACCAACCCTTTTAAAGCGCGCAGGGCCCGCCTAGCCTGCATTTGATACAACTTAAAATTTAAATATTAAACTGTAAGGAAATATTATGTACCAATGATAAAAAAAATAAAAAATAATAAAAAAATCATTACCAAAATTCCTCTAAAAGCGGTTTGGATTCGTATAGCTGCCCATTCTTCTCTAGTTTGTGATCTGGTTCCGGACGAATCTTGAAATTTGAGTGAAGTGGAGGGTACATTGTGTAAAATCCCGAAATTTCCAAAATGATATTAATTATATTACTTAATAATAGAGGGAAAGTTGACTCGGGTTCGGGAAATAAATAATAGAGTAGGAGTTGGTATGAGTCGGGCTAGTGTTGGATTATTTGAGATGGGTTAAATGAGAATGGGATTTCAGGGATATAAATACCCCCAAAATCCCAAGAATATCTTCATTTACATCTATTTCTTCACACTCAAAACACACACATTCTAACCGATCAAGATTCGAAGCCGAGACCCGAGATTTTGTTGATAGATCTGAGTTGGTAAGGTAAGAACAAATCCAACAAAGCTAATATTACTGAAAATGGTTAGGATTGGATGGGTTAACCGGACCCGAAACCCAAACTGCCCAAATCGGACCCCTAAAACGTCGATTTTAGGCCGATTTGATGGTTGGGATTTGTAGGCGCCGATCATACGATTCCGTGGGTACCAAAATCGAGTTATTTGGCTAAGAAACGAAGGATTTATGGGCAAACAGATCTGCAGCGCGATAACTTCGCCTGCAAGATTAAGTTCGCCTGATGAACTTCGCCTTCAAGCGTAACTTCGCCTTCAAGCGTAACTTCGCCTTCAAGCGTAACTTCGCCTAAGGATAACTTCGCCTACGGCCAAGTTCGCCTAAGGATAACTTCGCCTGAAGCCAAGTTCTCCTAAGGATGACTTCGCCTGAAGCCAAGTTCGCCTAAGGTTTAACTTCGCATGAAGCCAAGTTCGCCTAAGGTTTAACTTCGCCTGAAGCCAAGTTCGCCTAAGGTTTAACTTCGCCTGAAGCTAAGTTCGCCCGAGGGTTAACTTCGCCTAAAGCCAAGTTTGATTAGAAAATAATTTATAAAGCGATAAGTTAAAGTAAGCTAATACTAGGCCACCAGATTAGATCAGACGAGTATTGATACGTGTAACTTGTACAGTCAGGAGCTCAGATAGAGAAGGGATTTACAGCTATCAGAAAAAGAAGCAGAATTCAGGTGAGTTTCTAGCCCCATTCCTTGTTATGTTTTCGGGGCTGTGTGCATACTCGATGTGTTGTTAATACATTTATCCTAAGTGATAAGTGTATGTCATATGTGATATGTGTGATAGATATGAATGATTGTTTGTCGGTACGCGAACGATCTTCGGATATTGCGCGTACTGTCAGGTTAAAAATAAAGGTACGAATATTATATATCGAAGATGTATGAATATTTCAAATGAATACTTGTCGGAGCGTGAACGATCTTCGGATATTGCACGTAACGACAAGGGGTATGGTTGTTAAATGAATGAGGTAAAGAATGCCTAGAGTGTTCTTATATTATAATGTAAGTATGTGTATATAGGTACACGAATGGCATGTGAGTTCTACGTTCGACATAGTAAGTTAGGATGGCAAATCCCTCTAGCTTCTGTCGGACATAGACTCGGCTGGTAATGGCGTAGTTAAGGACTGCGAGCCTTATACGTGAAGTAGATGATATATGTAAACGTAGATAAGGACTGCGAACCTTATACGTAATGTAGATAGGCGTCAGCATAGGAAAGGACTGTGAACCTTATACGTGCTGTATTTGTAGCATAGGGTAGGACTGCGAACCTCGTACGTGCTATGAATTAGGTTGCAACATAGGGAAGGAGTGCGAACCTTGTACGTGTTGTGGATGTAGTTCAGCATAGGAAAGGACTGTGAACCTTATACGTGCTGATTTTGTAGCAAAGGGGAGGACTGCGAACCTCGTACGTGCTATGAATTAGGTTGCAACATAGGGAAGGACTGCGAACCTTGTACGTGTTGTGGATGTAGTTCAGCATAGGAAAGGACTGTGAACCTTATACGTGCTGATTTTGTAGCATAGGGGAGGACTGCGAACCTCGTACGTGCTATGAATTAGGTTGCAACATAGGGAAGGACTGCGAACCTTGTACGTGTTGTGAATGTACTATGGTATAGGGAAGGACCGCGATCCTTGTACGTACCATAAATGGTGAACATAGGTAAGGACTGCGAACCTTGTACGTGTTCACGACCTTGAGTACAGGTATAGACGGTGAACTATGAACGTACTCTCGGTAGACTGAGGTTAGTGATTGTAGATATGTATGTATGTATGGTAGCAAGTATGTATGTAGAACAGAAGGGTAACTAGTGAAGTATGGATATGTACCTACGGATATGTGTGTATGTGTATGTATTGTATGGCGTTCGATTAACTAGAACTCACTCAGCGTAGCTGACTTTTAGTATGCACGCAGGTGAGCTGATTATAGAGTTAGCATGAGGATGACACACGGCATGGATTGAACGGCTGGCATCTGAAGAAAGAAGTAAAGATGTTTTAAATATAAAGTTTTGTGTTATGGTATCAAAGAAAAGATTTAATGTTTTGTAACAAATGATTGATGTTTTATATTCCGCGAAAAGTTTTAATAAACTCTGATTTGAAGAACTGTGTTTATGAGTAAATCCGACGCTAAAGTAGGGTCACCGGGTTCGGGGCCTTACAAGTTGGTATCAGAGCATAAGTTCAAGAGATTTAAGCATCCTACATGCTTAGACTCGAACAGAGAATGAGATTTAAGTAAGAAAGGAAAGAAGATGCCAGTCCAAGAATGCCATGTGTCGCTCAAGTAAGATCAGTAAAGGTAAAGTGTATGATTAAATGATATATGTTAAGGAGAAAGGAAAGATATGTGAACGACAGGGATAGGAATAATTGATTGTTTGATTTGACTAACTGCTTAAGTAGAACCAGCACAAATAAACTCATAAAGGGAAGTGTATAGGACACGGAAAGCAACGTGATCAGCTAGTCACAGCTGGCCACTGTTATTACCTGTCAGCCTTGCTATCCTTGTACTATATAGTTCCTTGAGTGAGGATGTTTGTGTTTTCCCTTTTAGAATACTAATGGCTGGAGCAAAAAGGATTGTTGGTAAGGGAGGTCACACTGGACGTCCTCTTGGAATACGCGTTGTCCGAGAACCTTCTGAAGAACTAGTTACTACCACGAAAAAGGATAAAAGTGAAACTTTGCAAGGACCAAGCAGCAATGAAGGGTATCAGCTGGATCCTGTTACTCAATTTGCCATTTCTTACGCTGTAGCTGCTGCAGAGAAGAAATTTCGTACTGACAAGTCTGCCGAAAACCATGCAAGGGCCACTGAGAAGGCAGGAGGAGACGGGAAGAAGGGTGATGATGATAAGGGAGGAGCGAAAGGAACCAAAGGATCTGTAGATGTCGTGGAGTATGCGGGGAAGAAGATACCAAAGGACGCGGGAAGGGAAACATGCAAAGTGTGCGGGAAGATGCACCTAGGAGAATGCAAGGCTGGTCCAAATCAGTGCTACTGATGTGGGAAGAAGGGACACATAACTCGTGATTGCACCGAGGACCAGAAATGTTATAAGTGTGGTAAGTCGGGTCACTTAGCTAGGGATTGTGGGGGAGCAAGAACGGTGGGGGAAAAGAAGGAAAAGAACCCAACCCCAGAACCAGAGGAAGCCAATGAGGTGGATCCACGCAAAAAGAAGGCAAGGCAAGAGGGGTTCACTGCTTGTGAAAAATGTGGGAAGAGACACCCCGGAGAGTGCAGAAAGGGATTAGGTGTTTGCTACAGGTGTGGAAGAGCAGGACATTCCTCTTGGGAATGTGATGATTACCATAGGTGTCACAACTGTGGAGGACGTGGGCACCTAGCAAGGGATTGCAAGAAGCCAAAGGGAGGACATGAAGGAGAAAAGAGTGCTTGAGGTTTAACAGATTCCTCCGTATGCTTAGAGAAGACATTCAAGAAGGCTAGATGCTAGCCATAAGTATTAAATCTATGTGTAACTTATTGATGACTCGATGCGTGTTGTTTTATGTTGAAATTTATACTGGTGTTTATTAATTATGGTACGAATTGTCTGAATGCATGTTAGTCATGATAAATTGACATGTTGTGATAGAGTGTCGACTTAGGCTTTAGCATTAATATGATATAAGACAAAGCCTCTTAAAGATCGAAACGAGACTTGGTACATCGAGGGCCTCATGGACAAGCTACCTTAAATAGCTAATACACATGACCACCATTCGATGACTGCAAAACCGGAAGTAAGAAGGGTAACATAGAAAACGAAGGCGATTCAATAAAGCGTGTAAATATAAGAAGTTTTCCTTTTATAGGGAATAAGTTAGGTTTCGGGGACGAAACCTCTTTAAGGAGGGAAGACTTGTAACATCCCGAAATTTCCAAAATGATATTAATTATATTACTTAATAATAGAGGGAAAGTTGACTCGGGTTCGGGAAATAAATAATAGAGTAGGAGTTGGTATGAGTCGGGCTAGTGTTGGATTATTTGAGATGGGTTAAATGAGAATGGGATTTCAGGGATATAAATACCCCCAAAATCCCAAGAATATCTTCATTTACATCTATTTCTTCACACTCAAAACACACACATTCTAACCGATCAAGATTCGAAGCCGAGGCCCGAGATTTTGTTGATAGATCTGAGTTGGTAAGGTAAGAACAAATCCAACAAAGCTAATATTACTGAAAATGGTTAGGATTGGATGGGTTAACCGGACCCGAAACCCAAACTGCCCAAATCGGACCCCTAAAACGTCGATTTTAGGCCGATTTGATGGTTGGGATTTGTAGGCGCCGATCATACGATTCCGTGGGTACCAAAATCGAGTTATTTGGCTAAGAAACGAAGGATTTATGGGCAAACAGATCTGCAGCGCGATAACTTCGCCTGCAAGATTAAGTTCGCCTGATGAACTTCGCCTTCAAGCGTAACTTCGCCTAAGGATAACTTCGCCTACGGCCAAGTTCGCCTAAGGATAACTTCGCCTGAAGCCAAGTTCGCCTAAGGATGACTTCGCCTGAAGCCAAGTTCGCCTAAGGTTTAACTTCGCCTGAAGCCAAGTTCGCCTAAGGTTTAACTTCGCCTGAAGCCAAGTTCGCCTAAGGTTTAACTTCGCCTGAAGCTAAGTTCGCCCGAGGGTTAACTTCGCCTAAAGCCAAGTTTGATTAGAAAATAATTTATAAAGCGATAAGTTAAAGTAAGCTAATACTAGGCCACCAGATTAGATCAGACGAGTATTGATACGTGTAACTTGTACAGTCAGCCGAGCTCAGATAGAGAAGGGATTTACAGCTATCAGAAAAAGAAGCAGAATTCAGGTGAGTTTCTAGCCCCATTCCTTGTTATGTTTTCGGGGCTGTGTGCATACTCGATGTGTTGTTAATACATTTATCCTAAGTGATAAGTGTATGTCATATGTGATATGTGTGATAGATATGAATGATTGTTTGTCGGTACGCGAACGATCTTCGGATATTGCGCGTACTGTCAGGTTAAAAATAAAGGTACGAATATTATATATCGAAGATGTATGAATATTTCAAATGAATACTTGTCGGAGCGTGAACGATCTTCGGATATTGCACGTAACGACAAGGGGTATGGTTGTTAAATGAATGAGGTAAAGAATGCCTAGAGTGTTCTTATATTATAATGTAAGTATGTGTATATAGGTACACGAATGGCATGTGAGTTCTACGTTCGACATAGTAAGTTAGGATGGCAAATCCCTCTAGCTTCTGTCGGACATAGACTCGGCTGGTAATGGCGTAGTTAAGGACTGCGAGCCTTATACGTGAAGTAGATGATATATGTAAACGTAGATAAGGACTGCGAACCTTATACGTAATGTAGATAGGCGTCAGCATAGGAAAGGACTGTGAACCTTATACGTGCTGTATTTGTAGCATAGGGGAGGACTGCGAACCTCGTACGTGCTATGAATTAGGTTGCAACATAGGGAAGGAGTGCGAACCTTGTACGTGTTGTGGATGTAGTTCAGCATAGGAAAGGACTGTGAACCTTATACGTGCTGATTTTGTAGCATAGGGGAGGACTGCGAACCTCGTACGTGCTATGAATTAGGTTGCAACATAGGGAAGGACTGCGAACCTTGTACGTGTTGTGGATGTAGTTCAGCATAGGAAAGGACTGTGAACCTTATACGTGCTGATTTTGTAGCATAGGGGAGGACTGCGAACCTCGTACGTGCTATGAATTAGGTTGCAACATAGGGAAGGACTGCGAACCTTGTACGTGTTGTGAATGTACTATGGTATAGGGAAGGACCGCGATCCTTGTACGTACCATAAATGGTGAACATAGGTAAGGACTGCGAACCTTGTACGTGTTCACGACCTTGAGTACAGGTATAGACGGTGAACTATGAACGTACTCTCGGTAGACTGAGGTTAGTGATTGTAGATATGTATGTATGTATGGTAGCAAGTATGTATGTAGAACAGAAGGGTAACTAGTGAAGTATGGATATGTACCTACGGATATGTGTGTATGTGTATGTATTGTATGGCGTTCGATTAACTAGAACTCACTCAGCGTAGCTGACTTTTAGTATGCACGCAGGTGAGCTGATTATAGAGTTAGCATGAGGATGACACACGGCATGGATTGAACGGCTGGCATCTGAAGAAAGAAGTAAAGATGTTTTAAATATAAAGTTTTGTGTTATGGTATCAAAGAAAAGATTTAATGTTTTGTAACAAATGATTGATGTTTTATATTCCGCGAAAAGTTTTAATAAACTCTGATTTGAAGAACTGTGTTTATGAGTAAATCCGACGCTAAAGTAGGGTCACCGGGTTCGGGGCCTTACACATTGGCAATATATGGAGCTGCATTGCTATGCAGATCTTCAACTAACTCTGCATGAATAATATTATTATTGATCTCTACAGAATTCTTTCTCCGGTGTCGAAGCTTTCCAAAGTTAAATGTTATCTGAAACGGTTTTTACACATGATAAATATATATACGATGGTTGCAGAAGTCGTAAGGCGCCTCAGATCTGTTGACTGAGGAGTTGTGAGTACTCGGCCTAGGCGGGGACTACTCGGACATAGTAAATTATAAAAAGATTAATTTTCAGGAAATTATATGCATGTCAAATATCAAAAGTTTACTACTATTTATAAAAAAAAACATGAATATTAATTTAAAAAAATATACACATTCAAATAATAAATTATTTAAAAAATTCATATTCTTTCTTTAATATTATAGGCATAGTAATTATTTAATTCTCGTCTTCCAAGATGTCTCCATGAAAAAAGCGAAAATTGGTGAAAATACGTGAAAAACAACGAAAATCGGTGGAAAACAACAAAAATCCGGTTAAACTGAGTACTCTGCCGCCTAGACCGATATTACAACACTTACTAGAATATACATTTTATACTAACATTTCCATTATCATCCGGCTTTTCGGTTTTCTTGATACCAAGGAGTGTTTTAATCCACTTTCCCCATGTTTGTATCTTTAATCTTTATTCAATCCTGCCATCAAAGCTTCATAAATATCAAAATAAAAAAGGTATATTGGTTTTTATTAATCCAGACTATCATCTTTTGGTCACTGCCGGTCCCAACTAACGAATTGGTTGCTGACGGTCCCAACTTTTAATGTATATGTTTCTAAGGATCCGCAATTAACAGAATCTTAACACCGTTAGTTGCAGGTTGCCGGAGAAATGTTTTCCCCCGGAAAACTCACATTTTTGGGGCAAAAAATGTGACATTTCTGTCCAAATACGTTTTACCGGCAACCTGCAACTAATGGCGTTAAGATTCTGTTACTCGCTGACCGTTAGGAACAAATACGTTAAAAGTTGGGACCGTCAGCAGCACCCAATTCGTTAGTTGGGACCGGCAGTGACCAAAAGACGATAATCAATATTAATAAAAACCAATATACCAATAAAAGATAATAAGAAACTGAAACCATAAAAATGAAAATTTAAGGTTTGAGACTTACTTAGTGTGCCACATAGATGTGAATTAGAGTAGTAGGAAACTATGAATAATAAGTGGATATGAAGTGGTTGAATGGACATGAATGAGAGAATGAAAACTTAGAAGGAATCACATGCATTGGTTACTTACACACAATAATAATATGAGGTAGTGTAAATTGTACTATATGGATTTTGTTTTATAATAAGGTTTTGTCACACACAAAAATGCCAGTGTTGTGGCCAAGCATTGCATGTGACCACATGTGGAATCACAAATTGTTATTGTCTCATGGCTACAAGTGTAACTTGGGGTTTACAATTTTATCTTGAAATAATTTATATCTATAAAAGATATTGTTTTTATGATTTTTTTTTTGGTTTTCTATTTTAAGTGGTTTTATATTGTTTTCAGCAAAAGATTATGTTTTCTAAACAACATTGTATTTCCCTTTTAAAATATTTCCAGCAATTTCTGTTATCTTTAAAGCATACATAAATTGTTTTGTAAAGACACAATATAATTAGGTGTGTGCATGGGTCTATTTTGATCCAAACCCATAACCAAAACTGAGATGTTGGTTAATGGATAACCATAACCAATCGGTTATGGCAGTTTCGATTAGTCGGTTTTGAATGTTATACTTACAGCGGGTCGGTTAATTATGAATTTGGGCCTAGCTAAAAATAGCTCAACACGGCCTCTTGGAAATGAGACACCTTACATCACCTGGATAACATTGGGCCAAAATCATGTCAAGATATCCACTCTAACCTCGCACACACTTAAAATCATATAACTCTAACACAACTCATTTGACCCAATTATTTAAATATGTCAAACGGATTGATGGTTAATAATCAAGTTGTGAACACGTTAATCAGTTGGTGGGTTGTAAAAAAATGGTTGAACACGCCATTAACAGGTTAGTAGGTTGACCTTTTTCGTTAAACAGGTTGGCAAGTCGAGTAATCCCGCTCAAGTCTTCATTTTGTATACGAATAGGGGGCTTCGTCTTTAACCATACAAATGTACCAAAATATCTGATATAGCATAACTAATGTACCTTAACATAGTAACATACCACACAAACAGAGACCAACAGAAACAAAGGCTTTGTCAAAGATGTTAAGATATTCTTTACTCTTACAACATTAATCGACGAAAAGAAAAATGTTGCATTTAGTATTGCTCTTTTAACTGGACGCTATACGGTTTGCTATGAGTCTTGAGTTGGTTAAAATAATATACCAGTTAATTACCAAAATAGCCCAGCCAATGGACAAAAACCGCAAGCAAGAGCATTGTTATTGCCATAACTAACCCATTCCTTCCAAGTAGCCAGTTTTTTGTATTTCTTGCACCTTCAGTGATTCTTTGTATTCTATTTGCCCATTTCATCTGTCGAAACACGAGATTTAAAGAAAACACACACAAGGCTACATGCATTTTAGTCGATTTATATAGGGTCGTAAACAAACCGAACGAACACAAACAAGGCCTTGTTCGTGTTCGTTCGTTAAGGAAATAATGTTCACGAACACTTACCGAACGAGATTTTATGTTCGTTTTTGTTGATTAAGGAAATTAATGTGTTCACGAACATAAACGAACACAAATAAAATCGACAGAGCCTAGAGATTAAGACCGATGTATTCATCAATCTGAATAATGAAAGCATGTAAACGAATTGAACGAACACGAACAAGGGCATGTTTTTGTTCGTCCATTTAACTTTAAGCGAACATGAACACTTAATCGAACAAGTATTTATGTTCATGTTCGCTTATTTAAAAAATGAACATTTGTGTTCGTTTATGTTCGTTTGTTTAAAATCTAAACGAATATAACTGAACAAAGATAAATGAACATATATGAACACAAATTAACAAATATAATACTTTAAGTAGATGACTCATCCAAATAATATTTAATTATTTTTCATTAATACATAAACAAACATAAATAAACAGACAGAAACAAACATAAACGAACTTCTTGCCAAACAATTCACGAACAGTTCACCGAACGTTCGGTTCGTTTACAGGCCTAGATTTATAAAATAAATAGTACAAGTTATAAAGCAGTTCTTGCAATTCTCAACATATGAAACAATATCAATATATCATAGCCAATAATATGTTGAGAACTGCAAGAACTGCATAATACATGTCTGCATAGTGCTTTGAATGTGATACATAAGATGATTATGTAACCGTCATGCTCCAGCTACTTTGATCATCTTTTATGCACTATGCACAAGTGCAATATTAAACATATTATTTGTTATGAAATGAACATGATATTTACCATTTTATCGAGGCTCTCAGGTGATAGAGATGACATTGCTTGATGAGCTCTTTCCGCATCTTCCCGTGATAGTTTAAGTCCAAACTGTTCACTCATGTTTGTCATCATGTCTGGACTCATACTTTTCATCATTGATGACATCATCTACAAAAGTTAACCACATATCGTGTTAAAGATATACAATTAGATACGAGATAATATAGCAGTAATTAGTGTACTCACGCATAGCGGGATTATTCAGTTGGCTCCTAATTTGATCCTGCATATCAAAACTTGAACTACTATTACCGATATCATCATTAAGTGTTGTATTTTCGCATCTTTCTTGAACTTCTGAGCTCACATTCAATCTGGATCCATTAGATTGTAAACCGCCATCTGTTGAAGATGACATTTTGAACATTGTTTGGAGGTCTTCTGGTGGCATCTTGTTCATCATATCAGTTGCTGTTTTAAGCATGTCAGGTGTGACACGTGACACGCCTGGCCCACGATTTGAGCTGTTTAACGGGTTATTCCCCTGAAAGGAAGCAGCCATTTCAAGCATATTTTGGAATTCTTCTGGGGGCATATTGGTAATTACATTTGAAGCAGCTTTCACCATATCAGGAGATATCCCTTCAGCTTTTCCACCACCAACAGATGCCAGAGTTTCTGGATCAGCTTGAGACACAAAATTTTGAAACGATCTACAAAACGAACATCGATAAGTGCGTGTTCCAAATGAATAAAAGATAAAATCTTGGAACAATGGGGACTAAAAAAGGTTATAATGTATGCAGACCTGATAGATTCTTTGTCATCTTTAAGAGATTGGAGATACTCGGTATTGGTTGGAAGATACTCACTTTGACTATCCGTTTGTTTGCTAATTTCCTTTGTATTTTGGGAAGAAGTTTCTGAAGATGAAGTTTCATGCATTGTAGACAAGGGAATTGGGACCTCATCAGTAATTTCCTCTATTTTTAAGCCTGTTAAAATGCATACAAAGTCTTAGAAGAGAGATAACTTAAAATGATTCAGTCAATATTTATTTATTATTCAGCAAAACACAAAGTACCCCTCGGTATATCCTCGCCACTGTGTGCATTCAACTTTTCCTCGGCATCCCTGTATAATGAAAAAAAGTATGAAACTGAGAAAAACATTGTACAATGATAGAAAAATAAGATAAAAAAGAATATTCCAACGAACATCACAACATGTACCTTAAAACATCAGCAATAGTTTCATCATCAGGAGAAAATTCGAGTGCTTTTTTCAAGTCTGACACTGCGTTCTAACAATATTATGAATTCCATCAGATTGATAGATATAATAACAAGTAAAGTAACATAATGATATAAATATGATTTAAATATTACTCACTTCAAGTTGCCCTAAACTTTTATATGCTTGACCTCTCCTGTAAAGAGCTTTAACATTTTTAGTATCAGTTGCCAATACCTGAAAAAATCCGAATATAGGAGCATTTATCATTATATCATTGATCTCCCAATGGTTTGATGAAAAAAAAAACATTTATTAAATCCCTAATAGAACTATACGTTGATGACCAGATTATGCCACGATGATAAAATAAAATGAATAACATAAATCTTGAAACAAATAACTTTTGCACATACCTCAATACCTTCTTTTATGCACTCGTCAAATTGGCTTGTCTTTAAGTAACATACCATCAAATTAAGAGAGCAGGCCAAAAGAAGAGTTCCTCCTTTAGATGTGGGTACATCTTTTACATTGTTTTTTGCCTGGTTAACATAAATACATAAACAGATGAAACAATTAGTGTTGAAAGCTTACAGATGACATTACATATGTACATCAGATACATAATGAAAAAAGGTTCAGAATGCAAACCCTTAAATACTTCTCCAATGCCTCATTGTACATTCCCTGACTGTGAAGCTCGTTCCCCTACCAAAACGGAAATAAAGCCTTGTGATCATGCTAGTTATCTTGGAATAAAATAACTTATGGTTCGTATATAAGACCGGTAAGAATATCAACAGTCAGTTACCTTTTGCTTCAACATTTGGGCTGCACTTAACTGATAGTTTATTTGTGCATCCGCCCTGCTACTCATAGCAACAAACTCCTCGGGTGTTGAATTTGCCATCTTGGCACCAATCTCAGCCATTTGATCTGGCTGAGTATACTTCAGCTGTTCTGCAGCACGCCTCAAATCCTCAGGTTTCATATTTTTCATGCTATTGGACGCCATTTTCATCAACTCAGGATTAGACATCATCTGCAGTTTCACACATCACCAGATAAATTAAATAAAGATATGTATGCTTGCAGTCGTAGGGCTGTAAACAAACCATATATTCGGCGAACTGTTCGGCAGGAAGTTCGTTTAATAAATAAACGAACATGAACAAGAAATTTGTTCGCTTAACTAAATTAACGAACACGAACAAAGTCCATGTTCGTTCAGTTGTGTTCGTGAACGTTCGATAACATGTTCGTTTACATTCGTTT
This sequence comes from Bidens hawaiensis, assembly GCF_021521415.1. Lineage (NCBI taxonomy): Eukaryota > Viridiplantae > Streptophyta > Magnoliopsida > Asterales > Asteraceae > Bidens > Bidens hawaiensis. Next base: position 189,885 of record NW_027505376.1, read on the forward strand.
AAGTCCGTTAATGTTTGTTTGTTCATTTAAGGTTTTTTTATATTTTTTAGTGACTTTTGACTTTTCTAATCTAATCATATATATTTAAGCAAAATTATTAACTGTAAAACAAAAATATATATAAGTATTGTATGATTAAGTTACATGTAGAATTAGTATATAAATACGAATGCTGAAAAAACACCAACACAAACTTGTAGCTGGACCGAACCTTTGACACTGACCATTTGCGAACCGTTTTCATTTCCTTAATGAACAAACACGGCCAAGAAATTTCATTCGGTTTGGTGTTCATGAATCTTTCGCTTGTCCAATAAAAGCTTAACAGACAACCACGAACAAGGCCGTGTTCGGTTTTTCACTAAAAAGTTCATCTCCTTAATGAACGAACACAGACAAGATTTCGTTCAGTTAGCTGTTCATGAACCATTTGCTTGTCCGATAAATGCTTCACGAACGAACATGAACAAGGCCTTGTTCATGTTTCACAAAAAAGTTCATTTCCTTAATGAACGAACATGAATAAGAAATTTCATTCGGTTGTTCGTGAACCGTTCGCTTGTCCAATAAAAGCTCAACGAACGAACATGAACAACTCCTTTTTCGGTTCGGTTCGTTTACAGGCCGGACCAAACCTGTGACACTAACCATTCTCAGTTAGCCAAATCAAATAAAACATTGTTTGTGTTGATGAACCGTTCGCTTCTCCGATAAAGGGATAACTCTATAGAATAGTAACCAAGTTTGGAAATTGTTCCAATCAGGTCACTCATAAGATCTTTTGTTCCAATCAGGTCACTAAAGTTTCCTTTGTGTTATAATCCTAGATATTTTACCTGAATAGCATGTTATGTAGGTTTTTTTTTAAATAGTTTGACGTTGGGCAAAATATTTTTTTTAAATTAAAAAAATTAGTAAAAATTGAGAAAAATAATTTTTAAATTGCAAAAAAAAAAAACTATTTTTTTTTTGCAATTTTTCTGGGTTTTTTTTTTTGCAATTTTTCTGTTTTTTTTTTTTCATTTTTCGCAGTTGATTATTTTTTCTCAATTATTACTAAATTTGTCAAGCTTGGTTACTATTATTCTCTACAGAGTAATCCTTCTGATAAAAGCTTAACTAGACGAACACAAAGTCACAAACAATGTACATGCAACAAACCAAATGCAGGTATAACTGATTTACATCTATAAGTATCACAATTATACATAATAATATAATGTCACCAAATGTACATGCATCAGGCTAAATTAAAACACACATGACCTAATTTAGGAACAAATTGGCTTAATTAAACTATAATTGTTTTCTCAGTTAATATTATTAATATTAATATAAAATAAAACAATGAACCTGTTGTTGGATCCTGGATAAGTCTGCAGGTGACATGCGACTCATTTGCTCTTGAGCCAGTCGGATCATCTCCGGATCCATAATAATAATAATAATAATAATAAAAGTGAAGGTGAATTGAGATTGTGTGATTGTTTGCGTGTTGAACAAGAGATTCAATTGATAATGTGTTGCAGAAAATTGAGAAGTTTGTTAGGTTTCATGTGTTCTGAATTGAATTGTTTCGTTTGTATGTATATATGAGTTACCACGTGGCAACAGAAAGAAAATATTATTATTTAATTTGTTCAAATTTATATAATAATAAAAATGGGAGAAACAACCTTTAGTATCTTGTACATTGTGCATTCAAGTTTGTATCATATTATATTTATTTTTATATTTCATTTTTTTACTTTTGGTCCCTACACTTTTTCATAGTTTACAAATAAGTCACAAAATATATTTTTCCACTTTCAACTCTGGTGCCATATGCTTTTCATCGTTTATATTTTTTTGTTTAACGTTTATGTTTGTATTTAACGAGTTAACGCGCTGCAACGCATGCGTGTGATTGAATGTTATGTCTATTTTCCCGTTTAACAGCTCAATCGCAACGCGTAAATGTTAAGTTGACTTAGTTATTTTTTTCTATATTTTATTCAGTCTAATTTTTGTGTGTTAACACGATGCAATGAGCGTGTGTGGTTCAACGTTTTACGTCTACTTTTTGTTACTTTTTCTTAGTGGTTAAAGTTAGTTATTGATTGCGAGAGAGGGGATGGCGAACGAAGGTAGTGGTGGTGGTAACTTCATGCTTTCGAGTGGAGTGGATATGTAAATACAAGATTTTACACCTTCGCCGCAACGCGGGGGTTGTAAATACTAGTTGATTTTAAGTTAATTACACGAATGGTCCATCGAGTTTAACGTAGGTGATGGGTTACGGATTTTAGGTATAAAAGTATTGAGTTTGGGGTTTGTAGTTTTGATTTTTAGAAATGTGGGTGTTAGCATTAACTTTTTGTTAAACATGTGTGAAATGATCAAAATACCCTTTGTTTTTTTAAAAGAGAGACTTGTATATAACTATTTACTGGAAATTTGGTTTATGTCATAAACATATCAGAAATATTAGAGTTAAGTGGGCGGGGAACATGGATCAAGAACTTGTTCAACTTCGTAATAACTATTTCAAGGTGCCCCCGCCCGCCCCCCCATGAATCTAGTTGGCATACCTTCACTGATTGGTAATTCACCATGATTCTCCATGACTCAATTTTTTTCAACTAATCATATTCACCATTCACATTTTTATACTAAAAAATATTAAATAATAACTTTTTGAACAGATTAAATATTAATTATTTTGTCAGTTAAACCACCAAAGTAAGGGTGTGAAATCCCATTTGACTTTCACATCAACCACCATTACGGGGACAACCCTTTTAACTTCTTTTAAGTTAACTAATTAATATACCAATAACACATCTTCAACTCATCCCACCAAACTATTGTTATTCGACACCGTCATCCACCCCTTTCGTAACATATCTAGTAAAGCTGAAACCATTAAAATAAAAAGTAACAACCCATTTTCCATCTTATCGCTTGTGTGTCGTCTTTTGACCCTTCCCATTTGCACTCGGGCTAGTGGGTATGGATTAGTTGGCAACCTTCACTGGTCCTACGTGACAGCCCCCTCATTCAAATGAGGCCAATGAACATCGTCCCCCAACCCCCTCTCTTCCTCATTTCAGTAGTGACATGAGGCCACTGACCATGGTCACGTTGGTCGGTGGATAGTCAATTTTTTTTCCTTTTTCATTTTTCTCATAATATTAAATAGTGGGATGGTGGACAATGATAGAAAATGAGGGAAATGTGTATCTCTCATTGAAGGGTGATGAAAACGGAGAGTATGACTGTTCAAAAAGTCTGCGGCTTGATTGAAAATAGCTTGAAAAAAACTCGGCTAGAAAAAGCTCATTTCTAAATGAGCTCGGCTCGACTCAGTTCAATTTCTAAACGAGCGAGCTTGATCCAGGGTCATCTCGGCTCGTGGCTCGACTCGTTAGCTCAATTAGATTAAACCCTAAATTTTAATCACGATAGATAATAATAATAATAATAATAGCAAACCAAGAAATAAATAAAAAATTATACATATACTATGTCACTCAATACCTAATATCTTATGAAAGAATAACTTAAATAATCCTATAATAAAACATATAAAGTTATAAATTCTCTAGTTTATAAATTTCATATAATATGTATGTAAAATTATATTTTTGTCTTTTATATAACAAAATTTGTATAATATAAAATTAAAAGATAATAAATAAGATAATAAAAATTTATAATTTAAAGGAGCCCGAAACGAGAGACAAAGCTAACGTGACGAATAGTTTGGGTGGGGGGTTTGGGAGGATTTAAGGGTTCAAATTTTACCCCTAAAATCCTAATAAACCCTAAAATCAAACCATCCACCATGACCACCACCCTCTTCCACCGTTATCTCCACACAATACCACCACCATCATCACCATCATCACCATCCAAATCCACCATCATCACCTACCTCACAACCATCTTAAACTTCCCAAAATCAAGAGCCATATGGTTCTTCAACCGCTTATCATCACCACAAACCAACCCTCAAGCAGTCATCAGCTTCTTACAATCCCACAACTTCAAGCTCACAGACATCCAATCATGGGTTTTAAAGTCACCCCACATCCTCTTTTCAGATGTCAACAAAACCCTTAAACCAAGACTTGATTTTTTTCAAGATTTAGGCCTCAAAGATCAAGACTTGTGTAAGTTTATTTCCAAGAATCCTGTTTATTTAACTCATAGATTTGATCAAAGAGTGTTACCTTGTGTTGATGTGTTAAAAAGATTGAATCTTAATAATAATAATAATAATAATAGTAGTAGTAGTAGTAGTAGCAGCAGCAGCAACAATAATAATAAAAATAATAACAGTAGTAGTAGTAGTAATAATAATAATAATGTGAATTTGATTAGGACATTGAGGAGGTGTAACTGGGCTGATATTAAGGACCCGGTGACTCGGGTTAGTAATAATGTTGAGTATTTGGAGAAATGTGGGATTGTGGGAGCGCAGCTTGCGACGGTTATCACGAGGCAGCCGAGGTTGTTGATAATGGGAGAGTCCGAGCTTAAGGTTCTCGTGTCGAAGGTTATGGATTTCGGGTTCTCGATGGATTCGAGGATGTTGGTTCACGCGATTTACACGGTTAGTTGTTTGAGCGAGGAGACGTTTGAGCGGAAGGTAGAGTTGTTTCGGTCATACGGGTTTACGAAGGGGGAGTTTAAGATTATGTTTGTGAAGGCGCCTCCGTTGCTTAGGGTGTCGGAGACGAAGTTGAGAAGTGGGATCGAGTTCTTTTTTAATGAGGTTAAGTTTGAGAAGGATGTGTTGGTGCGTCGGCCGAATTGTTTGATGCTTAGTTTGGAGGAACGGGTGATTCCTCGGTTTAGAGTGGTGGATATTATGATGGGGAAGGGGATTTTGAAGAGACAGCCGAAGTTTCTTAACGTGTTGTCGATGCCTGAAGGTAAGTTTTTGGAGAAGTTTATATATAAAGATGGAGATTATGCTGAGGAGTTGTTGTTGGCTTACAAGAGTGGCGGTTCGCTTTTGCAGAATGAATGAAACACGAAAATACTGTCGGTTTCAGGGTTATTTTTGGTAATGGCTGCAAAAGAATATTAGTTCGGGGCTTCTTCAGATTGCCTGCTTGTTTGTAAGATTTTTAGGTGTTCTGCAGTTGTTCTTGGTAGGGTTTTAACCGACAAACGGAGAATTCGGTTCTTTTGTTATAACTTATAAAAGATTCAGATTGGTTTTTTCTTGTAGTGTTTTTAGCAATTTTGAAGTGAAGAAAGTCATATATGAGAGACTTGATAGTCATTTCTTGAATATTTTGGAATGAATTAAACTGGTAATTTTTTGTACTGTGGTCTTGTTATGATATGTAGAGCCTAAAGGTTGAATCTTGATCCATTTAGGATGATGTATTAACTGCTAATTGACATAACATTGTGATGTTATAGAGACCTCGCTTGTCTCGAGTATTTATGGTCTCCATGTTGTTGGTACCCGTTTTGTGGTTCAGAATAAATTGCCTCGGTAAAAACTCGCTCGTTACACAGCTTGAGCTAGCTTGCTCATTTAAACATTTTAGCCAAGTTTGAGCTAAATGTAGCTCACTTGAATAAATCATTTGACTGTTCTTGTTTATTAATAGGTTGATATTTTGTTATTTAACACAAAGTTTGATGTTTAATTTGAGACTGTTATGATTTGGAACATGTTACCGCTTCGTTTGTTTCCAGTTAACTTATGTTGGCATTCGACGCCAATCCTAAACCTGGTTCAGTTTACATGTTTAGACGACCGAACACCTCTAGCTATAATATAAGCAAAGAAAATAGCAAAATGGAAGGTTACAAAATGATATTAATCATCTCAAACTGAACACACTTCAAATTTCATCCTCAAACACAACATACGAATACGAAGCACACCTCAAGCCAAATCAAAAGAATAATTATCTCGGGTATTCACTATAACATTGTGGCATCTAACGCAACTCTTTTTCTGCTTTTGGAAAAGATCAAGAAAAACCGAAGAAAAATTAATAATTTATACAACACGAAGAATTATAATATAACACTATAATACGAATATATGTAACTCAAACTCGACTCGGTTTATTAACATCCAGCTGCCTTTAAAAACTTGTCATATGGGCTTGAAGGTGGAAGTCTAAACGACTGTTGTTGACTGAACTCTTTGGTAAATGGAATAAGTTGATCATGTACGTGGCCGTTTGTGCCGTTTGTTAGTAATTTGACATCTTCTGGGAACTCTGTTTTCTGTAAAAACAAAAAATAAATGTTATGCTGATTTTATATAGTCAGACCTTGATATAAAACGGTTATAAGAGTAATAAGTGAACGGTTCAAGAACTGAATTAGGATTCTTACAGTGTTTGATGTAATTAGGCTTTTGGTTTCCTGTTCACCCGATATAATTATTGTCATGCAATCTTGTTGCTTCTTGAAACTCTGAAGCACGGACATTTTTTGTTGTTTTCCCGTTACCAAAGCCTCACATTGATCTTTGACTTGGTCGTATGATACAGGAGTTGAGGAAACGGGCAAGCTTGCAACCTGTCGGGCTGTTTCCAGTACCTGTCGGTGGCACATAAAGCAATTATTGTAAATATCTTATTTTCTTATTAAAAGTTAAAGCATATATTGATAGTTAAGGTGTTCTATAGTAAATTATTATTTATTAATGAGCTATTAAAAACTTTTCATGCAAAATGTAGATGAAAAGTAATTATGTTAATGTAAAAAAAACAAGGGTAAATATTTACATTCTAACTTTCACTTAAATAATTAGAATAAGAATCAGAATAACTTTATCGAAACACTAAAAACTGATTTTTTGTGACTTCAGTAAACGTCGAACTGCTAGCTGTATAAATTTATATTATAAGACATCAAAACAGGGGATAAAAAAACATACCGATTCCAGTAACTGGTTAACACTCAAAATATCAAGTGAATTCATGGAGAGAGAATCTTTACGACCCGATTGGCCTCCATATTGTTCTTGAAATGTATCGTCATCTGTTTCATCAGCATGGGGCATTACCTAAACAAAAAACACATCATTTAAGCAATATTAATATATATTATAACGGACTTATGAAACATTAAATTAAAATGGCAGATTGGCAGTTAAAGAATTACCTCATCAAAAGCCTGAAACTCTGTTTGAGCGACCGGAGAACATGGCAGTGGTGTCTCCATAAATAACGGGCCACCCAAAGGATATTCATCATCAGGAGAAAACTCCTGTGACAGTTGTGCTTTCATATTCAACTGTTCTTCCTGGAGTACATAGAGAGAATGATTACAAAATATTGTTACTTTACAAGTAATAATAGATGAGGCAGTAAGGTGTAAATACCTCTGATAAATTTTCAAGCTTGGAAAGCAAGTGGGTCATAAGTGTGTCTTTTAACTGCTGTTCATTTAATTCAATTGCAGAAAGTGACTTCAGTGCAGCAGCTTCATCCTTTTGTGATCCATAAGAATTATCTTCACCAGGTTTTGTACAAGTTGCCTGCAGCCTCATACCTTCATCCAATGCAAGATAAGGATCCATCTGCATAAAAAACTAACTTTAGCAAATATTATTTGGAAAACGGGCTGTGAGCCGTGAGGTGGTTGTGTAACGGTCAAAATGGGCGGGGTTGACACCTGAATCCTTTTCTCCAAGAAAATTTAATTCTAAGAATCATATTATTATGACCCATTTCTTATATGTTCGCAATAGCAATATCTGTGAGACAAAATGAGTAGCATGAAACAAAAAACTAACCGTTTCTTCGGTCAAAGTTGACCTAACGATAGGAATCAGCTCCAAAAGATGGCACGCATTTGCAGAAGCAATAATCATGCATGATGCTAATGTGAAGAGAGACCTTCTATTGGATGGTTGCAGACCACCTTCAAAATGTGAAAAATTAATATTATAAACTTATGATAAAAGATAAGAATCGGGTGAAACATGTCTATTGTTGCTGTCTACACAAGATACATAATTAAGACAATATCTTAACACAGTCTAAATCTACAAACATTAGAAATTTAACAAATGGTTTTATTAAATGTAAATCTTACTTTGTTGATCCAAGGAGATGCTTTGAAGGGAAAGCGCCAGCTGAAAGCACCGGATTAATGCCATGTGATTTGAATTCTGAAAAAGAAATCCAAGTATTAAGGTTTAGTAGATAGAAGAAAAATAACAAATATAAGATTTCATCCAATTATTTTATAGAAAGATCGCACCTTTGATAAAGTAAATAATAAAGCAAGATTATACGTCTGTGCCATTGCCTCAAAATTCTCAGGGGTATTTCCTGTCATTGTTGCTTGAATCCAAATTGATGAAAGCACAAGGCTCACTTGATGGCGACTCAGTCTCAAGGAACTCGAGATCTATAAAATAAACGAAAGAAGAAAAAATATATGATCAAATGTCTGCATCAAGAAACAGAAAAGGTAAAATATGATCATGCATCTTTTTAGAAAGTTGCATCATACCGTTTTCCCATCTGGCAAAGATTCAACAGCCTGATTTTCTTTCTCCCCTGAGAAATTTTCATTTGTTACCCTCCATGAAAACGATGGAAGAACGCCGGATGGAATAAGCACATTGAACAACACACGATGTGCAAGAACACGTGTTTCATGATCAGGGTGTGACATGGCTAATAGCAAGTGATGAAACAGAACATCAGGGAATGCCTGCACAGAAGGAAGTTAAGTATTATGAAATTACCCTTGTTACATGATGCTAATAATATAAGTTGTACTCACTTTTTTGTTGTACGATACGTTTGGAACAGAACTGATAAGTTGTGCAGTTCGATTAAGAGCAGACATAGTCGTTCTAGCTAAAGAAGCAATTGCAGGAATATTTTCAAGCACTACAGCCATCATATCAAGAATCGGTCCCACATCTCCAACCTACAAATATTCAAGTGAAGTAAAGACCTGAGATACAATTTTCCAACTAAACAAATCAAAGATCCAAGGAGCGTTAGGAACCTTATGCGAGAGACTTGAAATACAATTTTCCAAAGCACATTGAAGATCCATATAAGAGCTATCAGATCCCGGTCTAGGACTTAATGGTTCAGACAAATTCTGCATGCATTTTCGCAAATGTTTCATAAGATCGGATATTGCACCAACAATGGCACCTGAGACCTGCTGCTTTACATATTGTGACAATTGTGTAGCCACATTTGCAATGTGCATTTGCATAACCGGCTGTTTAACAACATCCTTGTGGTCCAAGTGTTTGACTAAGACTGACAGGAGTAGATGAGGTTTATCATCTGAGTTAAAATGAAAAAAAAAAGGTTAATGCTTTAAAATGATTGTTTATAACTGTATTTATAACTTATAAATAATCTAACCGGATTCCTCTAACACCATCTGCAGATACTTCAAGATAGAAAAAGCCAACCCTTTTTCTGGGAACCAATGTTTGTCAGTGTCGAAACTGTGAAAAAGTGGTTCAAGTACACGTCGTACAGTTGTTCCCTCATTTGCCAAGTGGCCCATATTGTGCAAGCAAACACCAGCCCAGTAAGAAGGGCTTTTCTGTACATCCCTGTGAAAATTCAGAAAAGACATAATATTAATAGTTAAATATGAGCCATAATTTAAGATCTGTATGTACAAGTGCATTTACCACATGGAGGCGTCTGTTTTAAAGTTAACGTTTGTGATCATCTTATTTATATCCAAAAAGTCAGTGTGTTCTCGTGTCTTTTCTTGCTTGTTTGGTGTCTCCACTAAATTATCCAAGGTTACTGATACAATCTATTTAAAAAAGAAAAGTGGTTTACATTCAAATCAACAAAAGTTACAATATATGTGAAGGGATTTTGATCACAAATCTGTTATTGAAACAACCATGCTTCATACCTTGTCAAAGTCCATAGAGATGTGGGATTGCTCCCCCATAAACTGAACCTACTCGAATAGAACGATCAAAATCAATATGAGATGATGAAGACGGTGAAAAATCAACCAGATAATTTAGATTATGTCACTAGGAAGACATTTCATGACACATTAACATGGCGTTCCAAAAATACAAAATTCAGAGGAAAATGTTGAAAAATTGTTCATAACACATCAAATCAATGAGATAATGAAGACGGTTCATAACACATTAACATGACGTTCTAAAAATACAAAATACAGAGGAAAATATTGAAAATTGTTCTTTTATTACTAGATTTTCAAGATTTATAAATAGAAGTGGAAAACAATATGCAATTAGTAACTTCATGCACATAGATACACTATTAAAACAAAGATAGTGCAGAATATATATGTTTACCATGGAAGCCAAAACTTGAAGTCCTGCTGACCTCAACCGCAATGCTCTTTCATCATCTCCTATTTCTTGAGCCAGGTCACAAAGTTTGGGAATGAGACCTTCTAAGTTGAACATGTATGTACTATCCACCTGTATTTTAAGAGGTTAATCATTTCCATATTTAATGTTTATTTCTTTTTTTTTTCTGTTTATTTATTCATTTCATTGTATAGGTGGCCATTTCGAGCCATTTACTTGAATGGATATGCTCAAGTTATGTTTTATCTCTAACGGGTCAAACGAGTAAACTTGAAAAATAGCACAAAAATGAAACATGCCAAATGGGTCAAACGCGCCACCCAAAGTGTATTTTAATGGATGAAACCTCCTAAATCTTTAGATCCAATAAAATAGATTATTATTGTAATAGTATAATATTTGCAAACATACTTTTGAAACACTGGTTGTTTATAACAAAATCTAAAAAATTTGGACAAGTGTCACCCTAAACAACCAGATGTCCAGACCATAAACTTTTTTAACTGTTTTGACACAAAATGAGATACATTTGTGACTCAGGCTCCAGGAATCGTGCTAATTACTACCAGCCATTAAAAAGCAAAAGTTACCTGATTATTTATGAAGCTCACAAGAGTCTGACAACCAAGAATTTGCATTTCATCGTGCTGGGTTTGATCTAATAGGGTCTGAACAACTCCCAACAAACTACTGGCAAAAAGTGGCCTGCAATGGTATAGAGAAGTAGTAATTATTATTAGATAGATCATAAGCAACAAAAAAGGTCAAAGCTTATGTCAGCACCATGCCACCAAATACAAATTAAATACAACGTCCTCTTTCTTAATGTTCTTGCAACGAATTAATAATGCAACTGAACTTATTATAATTAAAAGGACTTTAAATCTTCTAAAATCAAAAACCACAAATTATATATGATATTCCAAGTTGAACTTACATCTGCTCCTTACATGACGATGGCAATTTCCCATAAATAAGTGGCACAGCTTTTACAGAAACATAGTTTCTATTACGCAACTCCTTGTAAAACTTCTGTTCTAGGTAATCAGTAATCTGTATGGAAGAATTCGTCAAGCAAAATAACTTATTAATAAATTGGTATAAACCCGGTAATATTTTATAAGATGATGAAATTAGTAGTATGTCAGTTTAGATGAGTGATATAAGCTTTGCCTTTGGTATACGTAGGGGATTTTTACAAGCATATTCACAGAGCTTCCCAATCTTCCGATCATTTGGCTCAGCATCCTGCCATTTGAAATCGATTAATAATTAATTAATTGTAATCCTTTCAAAAATAAATATTTCGAAAAGAAGTATTAAACAATTGAATAACTAAACAATTGTGCACAAAACAGAAAATCTGGAGACTAGGGCTCCAATCAAAGTAAATCATTGCCGGTCAATTAAACTTGATTGAAGTAAATTGATACCATAAAAGTCAAAATATTCACCTGAGATCGAGGAAATATATCAGCAAGAAGCTTCTTATACCGTTTCACAGGCTGCCTAGACCTTGCTCTCATAGAAGGGCAAAATATACAGAGGTTACTGCAGACAGGTAACACCCGTCTTGACATAACCCCCATTTTCCCAAAACTTTACAATCAGATCACACAAATTGAAGTGCAATCACCTGCTAAATTCAACAATACTTAGTTAAAAATCCAATCGAATGAAAGGTGAAAAACAAATTAAACCCTAACTAATGATGAACTTAACCAGCTAAATTCAACAATACAGTTGAAATCCGATCAAATTGACGAAGGAAAACATATTAAACCCAGCACTAACTAATGGTGAATTAAACCCCAATCTAGTTATTCACCAGCTAAATTCAACAATACAGCTAAAATCCGAACGAATTGAAGGTGAAAAACAAATTATACCCTAACTAATGATGAATTAAATACCTGCTAAATCAACAATACAGCTAAAAAAACCAATTGAATTGACGGAGGAAAACAAATTAAAACCTAACTAATGATGAGTTATGCCTCAATCTAGTTAATAACCTGCTAAATTCAACAATACAGTTAATAATCCAATTGAAATGAAGGCGAAAAACAAATTATACCCTAACCAATGATGAATTAAACACATGCTAAATTCAACAATTCAGTTAAAAATCAGATTAAATTGACTGAGAAAAAAAATTAAACCCTAACTAATGATGAATTAAACCCCAATCTAGTTACACACTTACCAAAATCAACAAAGCTCAAAATCCGATCGAATTGAAGGCGAAAAACAAATTGAACCCAACTAATGATGAATTAAACCTCTAAATTCAACAATAAAGTTATAATCGGATCGAATTGACGGATTAACCTTAACTAATGATGAATTAAACCTCAAGATAGTTGATCACCCGTTAAATTCACCAATACAGCTAAAAATCCAATCAAATTACCTATGATGAATTAAACCTCAATTTGGTTAATCACCTGCTAAATTCAACAATACAGCTAAGTAAACCCTAACTAATGATTAATTAACCCCCAATCTAGTTAATCACCTACTAAATTAAACAACACAGTTAATTAAACTCTAATGATGAATTAAGCCCCAAACTACTTAATCACCTGATAAATTCAACAATACATCTAATTAAACCCTAACTAATGATGAATTAAGCCCCAATTTAGTCAATCACCCTCTAAATTCAACAGCACAGCTCAAAATCCTATCAAATTAAAGGCGAAAAACAAATTAAACCCTAACTAATGATGAATTAAACCTGCTAAATTCAACAACACAGTTAAAATCCGACCCAATTGAATGCGAGAATCAAATTAAACCCTAACTAATGATGAATTAAACCTCAATTTAGTTAATCACCTAATAAATTCAAAAATACACCTAGTTAAACCCTAACTAATGATGAATAAAACCTGCTAAATTCAACAATACAGTTAAAATCCAATCCAATTGAACGCGAAAATCAAATTAAACCCTAACTAATGATGAATTAAACCTCAATCTAGTAAATCACCTAATAAATTCAACAATACACCTACTTAAACTCTAACTAATGATAAATTTAGCCCTAATCTACTTAATAACCCGCTAAATTCAACAACACATCTCAAATCCAATCGAATTAAACCCTAACAAACAACAAATTAACCGTACGCACCAATGCAATGCTCAACTAACTCGATCCCGATCTAGACGTAACTGAAATCAAACAAATCAAAACTCATCAATTAATAATAATAATAATAATAATATGTCAAAAATAATATATGATTGAAACTGACAGTGACGTTACTGGTACCAGTCTGTATGAATTAACTGCAGTAAAATAAAACTAGAGAAATTGAACGGATGATTCGTAAATACCTAAAATCGCATTGTGAAAACGTGCCGGCAGTTTTGAGTTTCAGTTGTGCACAAATTATACAGATTTTGGGAGTCAATTACGATGCCTTGCGTCAGAGGGAATAATATTATTATTGTTATGATTATGAACGAATTTATTGAGTGTCACGATTGTCTTGTTTAGTCACTGCAAGCTGTATCTTCATAAATGTTATGTTATATTATTATACGGCTGTTTCTAAACTAAAGTTAAAATGTATATTATAGAGTATATATTAAAAAGCATAGTTAGTTATCTCACATAATTTATTATTTATAAAAGAAATCAATTAGGGGGTGAAGAGGTATGCACCCGCCTTAATATCGAGCGGGGCGGGTCAACCCACAAGATATAGGCAAGAGGCTTGAAATCAGGATGTCATGAAGACACAAAGCCAAAACCTATGCGCATGGCGCATATCACATATGCTCACGCATATCACATATGCTCACGCATCACATATGCTCACGCGTATCACATATGCTCACGCATCATATATGCTCACATATATCACATCTGCGCGTGGCGCATCTGCGTGTGCCGCATATCACATATGCTCACGCATCATATATGCTCACGCATATCACATCTGCGCGTGGCGCATCTGCACGTGGCGCATATCACATGCTCACGCATATTACATATGCTTGCGCATATCACATCTGCGCATGAAACATCTGCGCGTGAGAATAAAGAGAAGACCTCGCGCATCCCCATGATAGGCGCATATCACACATGCACATAATCAACCACGTCCTTATCTAAATCAGGATAAGGACAACCATGATTGTGCTCATCAGACAACCTTCCAGAAGGTATCCTTTAAGGAATAAAGAATATGCTGATGTTGACAGCTGCCAATGAAAGGTGGACAACTCAGCAAAACCCATGTGCTACCACGTGATTGCACATGGGTCAGGTGAAATACCTTGGTCAGAGAATAATCAATGAAAAAGCACCAGGTGTCCTAAGGACACGTGGCGCGAAGCAATAGGAGGAGGCCAAAAAGGCCCTAATGGGATCTGAGCCCAATCATTGGAAACCCTAACACTATAAATACCACACCACCTCCACAAGGGGAGGTAAGCAAGAAAATACACTCTAAATCCTTACTCACTTTCAGATTATTATTATCTTCTCCTACAATATCTTATTCTCACACCGGAGAGTTACCCCAAAGAGGACCCCTCTGTCCCTTTCTGAGGGGTAAGTTCACGGTGCTGCTCGTTTTGTAGGTGGAAGAATTCATACTCCGGAAAACCATCGGTGATATAGTACACTCATACCCGAGGAAAGTTGATTGTCTACTAGTAAGTCGATCCACGTTTCTTCATTGGCGCCATCACCTGTTACAACGGCAACAAAATCACTATCTCATCAGTTCTCTCTGAAAATCTTCACCATGGTTTCCGGTGTTCGAAACAGCGATCAAGTTCTAGAGGATAATGAGCTTGAGGATGTTAATGAGGGACAGCAGTTTCTGAGGGCGCCGCGTGATACTGCGCGCACCATCAGTAACCATCCCTTCATCACAACACCTCATAGCCAGACTGAAACTCCTCCAGACGATCTCACGTTCCAAAATCTGACTGATGCAAAACAAAAAGGACCAATGGGTCCGGAAGTTGAAACCAATGACCCTAAAGAATGGCTCATAAACGAACAACGGCGTTTAATGAACAAATACAATGAGCTGGTCAAACACAAAAAGTTAGCCGACTTAACACAAAGGCTCGCATTTGATAAACAAACCATTCAGGGAACAACAAAAAGGGCGCGCGCGCAGGAAGATGGTCACTCTGTTCACACCGAACACGCTGATATTAGTGATGAGGAAGAGGTGCACAGCATGAGGAAGACGCGAGATACTCATGCAGGAGGGTCACAGCTCCGCGCGCACATGAACATAGCGCCTGGAGCCAAAGTTGATATGGATCTATACACACCGTACAACCCACAAGCGAGAGGGCAAGTGGACGTAACCACACCATATAGGCCAGCCATCTTGGTGAAGCATTCAAAATTCACTGAGCGCATCGCGAAGGCTCCCATTCAACACAAAACCAAGATGCCAAGTGGTCTAGGCAAGTACGATGGTACAACAGATCCAGATGATTTCTTACAAGGTTTTTACAACACTGGAAACCTAGAAAGCTGGACGATGCCAACATGGTGTCACATGTTTGCTCGCTGCCTCACGGGGCAGCGCGTGTCTGGTTCGAAAGCTTGCCGACTGGACAAATCGATGGGTTCGAAGAGCTATTGGAGAAGTTCCAGGCTCACTTTGTACAGCAGCGCAGACACACGCGCGACCCCGATGACATCATGCACTGCGTGCGCGGGAATGATGAAACCATTGAAGACTACATAACTCGTTTCAATCAGGAATCTCTTGCAATTGGAGGTATCACTGAGCAACTCTTGCGCGTGGTCTTTATACAAGGTGCGCGCAGTGATCAACTCCGCAGAGCTCTCGTGAGCAGATATGGCATGCCAACCACTTGGGCTGAGCTTATGGAAGCATCGCGAGTCTTCGCGCGAAATGAAAAACAAATTGCCTAAGACAGAGCAAGAGATAGAGGGCATCAAACAGAAGCACCACGCAACAATGAAAGAAGGGGCAAACAAAACTCCGTATGGTCCAGGTTGCAACAAACCAGTTTTTCTCCCGCAGAAAAGCAAGCGCAACAAAGTTCACCCCAGCCCCAAAAAGACATTCGTAATCGCGGAGAAGGCGACAAGAGGGAAGGCGGCAGAGAGCCAAACAGACCTCTACCAAGAATATGGACTCCCCTCACCAAAACGCCTTCGCAAGTGTTAAGCACAGAGAATGTCCAGTTTAAAAGCCCCAAGCCATTACTCCATAAGGGACCACCAAACAGTGGCAAGTATTGTGAGTTTCACAAGTCCACAGGGCACAACACCGATGCATGCCACCATTTGAAGGATGCGATTGAAAGAAATGTGAAATCAGGAAAGTTGGCTCACCTGGTGAAAAACCCAAGACCAGAGAATGAACAACCAGACGGAGCCTCGGCCAGTAAAAAATTCAAAAGAATCTGTGTAGCTGAAGGATGAAGGCAAGGGCAAAGTTCGAGGAAGAGAAGCGCGCAAGTCCAAGGGGATTGGCGCGAGCAACAAGTAATCTTCCCAAGAATCAGATGAGGCCCGTCTATCAGCAGTCCTCTAGTCATCACTGCACACATCGCCCATTATGAGGTGTCAAAAGTCCTGGTAGACACCGGCAGTGAATCTGACATCATGTATGAGCAATGTTTCAGGAAGTTGGATCCAGCAGACCAAGCAAGGCTCGAAATTGTGAATGCACCAATCTCGGGTGTCTCAAACGAAATTATTCACCCCCTAGTTCAGATACAATTCGAACTAACTATGGGGGATGAGAAACACAAGCGAGCTGAAATTGTCAACTTCTTGGTCTTGCCCACTACTTCATGCCATAATATGATATTGGGTAGAGGAACGATTGCCCAATTCAACGCCACACCGTCACCAGCGCACGGCGCATTGGGGTTCCCAACACCAACAGGACTAACATTTGTATACCGAGATCATTTGTGCGCAGTAACAAGTATACCGCGGGAAGGGAGAATGAAGCTTCCAATGGCAAACAACGCGCCAGAGGAATGGATTCTCAACCCAAAATTCCCAGAACAAACAATCACAATTGGAGCTACGATATCAGATGACACAATGGTGAGAATGAAAAGATTGCTCACAACGTATATATCAGTCTTCGCGTGGCAACATTCTGATATGACTGGGGTCCCGCGAGACCTGGCGCAGCATTCTCTCAACACATTCAAGTCTGTAGAGCCAATTGCTCAAAAGAAAAGAGTCATGGGGGATGAGAAGGCAAAGGCCATGAATGAGCAAGTAGAAGATCTACTGCGCGCAAATATCATCCGCCCAATACGATACCAAACATGGGTAGCCAATCCTGTGATGGTAAAGAAGAGCAACGGGTCATGGAGAATGTGCATTGATTTCAAGGACCTCAACAAAGCGTGTCCAAAAGATTGTTACCCCCTCCCAAACATTGACGCGAATGTAGACTTTGTGGCGCCATTTAAGCTCAAATGTTTCCTGGATGCCTATAAGGGCTATCACCAAATTCAAATGGCACCACAAGATGAGGACAAGACTGCCTTCAGAACTGACAAGGGTGTTTTCTGTTACACAAAAATGCCATTTGGTTTGAAGAATGCAGGAGCCACTTACCAAAGACTCATGGATGCGGTTTTCAACGAGCAAATTGGAAGAAACTTAGAAGTCTACGTGGATGATTTGGTGATTAAAAGCAGGGAGGAAAAACAAATGCTCAAAGACATCGAAGAAACCCTTTGGCGCCTAAAGGAAGTAAACATGAAGCTCAACCCGAAAAAATGCACATTCGGCGTAGAAGAATGGAAATTTCTCGGTGTAATGGTCACCAAGGATGGTTTCAAGGTGAACCTAGAGAAGGTGGAGGCTATTCTTGACATGCCCTCACCATCCACCATGAAGGAAGTTCAAAAGTTGAATGGTAGATTGGTATCAATTAACAGGTTCCTAGCGAACCCTGCAAGCAAATCTACCCCATTCGTTAACACATTGAGAAATTGCTTAAAGAACAGCCAATTCAAGTGGACGCCTGAGGCCGAGCAAGCTTTCAGTGAGATAAAAGAATGTCTGATTAATCTGTCTGCGCTCACAGCTCCACTACCTGGCGAAACTCTAACGTTGTACCTGTCAGCAGGAGAGCGCGCCATTGGCGCAGTGTTGTTGGTGGATCGCAAGGGAATCCAAACACCAATCTATTATGTAAGTCGGGTGCTGACAGATCCTGAGACGCGGTACACCATCATAGAAAAGTTAGTTTTATCACTAACACATGCGTCGCGCAAGCTTCATAGATATTTCAATGGTCATCCCATTGAAGTCCTGACTGATTACAACATCCAGCAAGTCTTGCGACGTCCCGCGCTCTCAGGAAGGCTGACAAAATGGGCGCTGGAGTTAGGGGAGCACACGATCACCTACAAACCTCGTCCAGCAATCAAGGGACAAGTTTTAGCTGATTTCATTGCAGAAATCCCTAAAGGGAAAGTCGAAGAGGCTCAGCGCGAAGTAGACCCTCCGCAAGCCAATAATGAAGAAAATGTTTGGAGATTATTCACTGATGGAGCTTCAAACAACGAAGGGTCCGGCGCAGGCCTCAAACTGGTGGATCCAGAAAACCATGAGTATACTTACGCAATCAGGTTGGATTTCAAGAGCACCAACAATGAAGCTGAGTATGAAGCCCTGCTGGCTGGTCTGCGCATCGCGCACAAGTTCGGAGTTAAAAAGCTAGAGGCCCATGTCGATTCATACTTGGTAGCAGCACAGGTCAATGGCCTTTATGATGCCAAGGAGAACACCATGCATCTGTATCTAGAGCAGGCGAAAAAACTCATCGAGCAATTTGACTTCTTCAGAATCATACATATTCCGCGCAGTGAAAACAAGTCTGCCGACGCGCTGAGCAAGATGGCATCAACCAGCTTCGATCACTTTGGCAAAGATGTCAGGGTGGAAATAATGAGCAACCCGTCGGTGGGAGCGAAGTCTGTCCTTGTAATTCATACAACACCTTCATCATGGATAACTCCATTAATGGAATTCTTGAAGGAGGGAAAGGTACCGGACGATCGCGCACAGGCGAGGAAGATAAGACACAAGTCGCAGAACTACGAACTGCTTGATGGTACGTTATATCGACGCTCTTATCTTGGACCGCTCATGAAATGCCTGGATGCCGAGGAAGCAAGCTATGTGATCAGAGAGATACACGAAGGAATCTGTGGAATACATGCTGACCCGCGCATGGTGGTTGCCAAGGCAATGAACGCAGGTTACTATTGGCCAGGCATGTACTTGGACGCGTTAAAAGAGATCCAAAAATGCAAAGCGTGTCAAAGCTATGCGCCAAACACGATGCGGCCAAAGAACAACTTGATTCCGGTGACCTCCGCATGGCCTTTCCACAAATGGGCAATCGATATTGTGGGTCCCTTACCACAAGCGCAAGGGCGAGTAAAGTTTTTGGTAGTGGCAGTAGACTATTTCACAAAATGGGTTGAAGCCAAGCCACTAGCAAAAATCACAGCCGAGGCAATGAAGCAATTTATTTGGAGCCACATCATATGTCGTTTTGGCCTGCCAATGGAAATTGTGAGCGACAATGGCAAACAATTCACTGACAGGAAGATATCCAGTTTGCTCAAGGAATTGCGCATCAACCAAGTCTTCACTTCAGTATACCACTCTCAAGGGAATGGCCAAGTGGAGCGCGCGAACCAAAGCTTGCTGAATGGGCTGAATAAAATGTTGGAGGGAGAATCCCATGCATGGGTCGAGGAGTTACCTAATGTCCTGTGGGCGCACAGGACATTAAGCAAAACCAGCAATGGCGAGTCCCCGTTCAGCCTAACCTATGGAACGGAGGCCATGATTCCAACAGAGATTGGATGCCCATCCTATAGGGTGCTCATGATGAGTAAAAAAGACAACGAGCAAGAAAGGAGGTTGGATCTCAACTTACTTGAATGGCGCAGAGAGGCGGCTATCATCAGTGAAGCCAAATACAAGAAAAAACTAGAAAAATATTACAATCAGCGCGTGAAAGAATGCCACTTCAAGAAGAATGATTTTGTCCTTCGGAACAATGAAGCTAGTCGCGCGATACCCCCGGGAAAGATGTCTCCCAACTGGGAGGGACCTTATCAAGTCTCGGAAGAATTGGGAAAAGGCGCATACGCTTTAAAAGATTTGAATGGAAAGAAGATCCCGCGCACATGGAACGCAGCACAGCTTAGAAAATGTTTCATGTAAAAATTGTCAAGTTTGTAATCAAGGCCCTTTGAGCCATTATGAATAATGATGCGCACTATTTTCTCTTAATGTGTGTTCTATTACCTTTTGCATACATGTTTCACACTTCCCTTTATTAATTTTGAGCAATATGACAACATTGTATTGACATCAAAACTAAAAATAAAACGAAGTAAAACATACATGCGCGAGCTTCAAGCTCAAACGCGTTAACGAGTTTTAACTCTAAAACGTCAGGGCCTTAGCCCAATAATATGAGCCTTAGCTCAGGGCCTTAGCCCAATAATATGAGCCTTAGCTCAAATTACTCACAACATCCATCCTACATGCTGCGCAGCTAGACCATAAAAATACCTAAGCACAGCTAAGGCAAAGCACATGCCAAAACATAGTTGTTAAGGTCTTAGTTCGAGGTCGTGCATGGGATGATAATGGATATCAGAGTAACACATACTGACACATAAAGGCTAAAAAACTCATTCATAATTCCCTATAATAAATGCGCGATAACGTCGCGCAAAAGAGGAATAATGAAACGCCAAGGCACGTGTCATCATATTCAGAATATTGCAAAATAATATGACAAGGATTAAGTAAAGTAATTTCCTTACAACCTTGTTCAAGTTTCAATGTGCAAGCATATCTTATATTCAACAAGCAAACACATGCAATATAAAGAGATGAATTGGGAATGCGCAAGATGCGAATAAGGGAAAAACAAAATTTCATTCCAAAACATAGAAGTTTACAAATTTACAAAATGATGAGATAAAAACTACAAAAAAAAAAAAAACATGAAGGGCTCTTCAAGTCTCTATATCAACATCAGCCTCTTCATCGCCCTCATCATTACCTCCACCCTCAGCATCTGGCGCAGCCCGCTCCTCGTCATCTCCAAACTTACCATAATCAAGCTGTTCGTCTTGAATGGAGTCGTCTTCTATAACGATAGTGTCAAGAGTAGGTCCTTTGGCCACGCCAGAGCCGCTAGCAGAGGCAACATTGCCCGCGCCATCATCGCTGCCACCAGTCCCTTCACATTCGTCAAGTAATTTCTTTAGCGCGCCAAGATCGGGCTGGTCAGCAAGCGCGGCTATCTGCAAGTCACAAGGAAAAGTATGAGTACAAAAGATTAGGAAAATAAGTCAAGGTAAACTCATTAAGGTTAAAGTACCTGCTCAAGGATGGGAATTGGAGTATTCAAGTACTTCTCCCCCACCTCGGCCATGTCAGCGCAGACAACGTCGAGCGGATAAGGGTAGTCGGATGGATTCTGTTGGTGCATTTTGTGACCGTCGCTATGCAATTCTGATCAGCGGAACGCCACAGGCGAAGTTAGCACAACTTCGCCTTAGGCGAAGTTAGAACAACTTCGCCAACGGCGAAGTTGTAACAACTTCTGCCTTAGGCGAAGTTATCACAACTTCGCCAACGGCGAAGTTAGCACAACTTCGCCTACTGAAGCCCAGGCCCGTGAATGTTTGTCTATATATAGTTGTGTCTTGTTTAGTTTTAAGAATCTAGAAATCAGTGTGTGTTTGAGCAGCTTGTTTATTGAGAGAGAGTAAGAGACTAGAGTCGTGTGAGACGACCCGAGGTAGAGCTCACCTCGGGTCAGTCGTGTTTTCTGTTTTTGTTACGGTATGTAACGTGATTATTTTATATATGAATCTGCAGATTTGTTTATCCCGTTCTAGTATTTGTTTGTGTATTTGATCGTGTACGTGTTTGTGTTATTCGTCTTTACACCAATAAACGAGTCTAGGAGGATTCCGCACTTCTAGACCTCGTGCGGATCTCGTATCGATCGCCGACGCCCCGGGGGGACTAACAAGTGGTATCAGAGCCTTAGGCTCTTATGCTATGGTTCGAGATCTGCGTTTTGGTGTTTCTGGCACGTTTCTGTGCGTTTCTGGCCGAACAGTTCTTCAGGCGAAGTTATTGTTCATCAGGCGAAGTTGCCGTCACTGTTCGTAGGGTTTCAGCGAAGATATAAGGTCTGGCGAAGTTATGAACAGGCGAAGTTGACTTTAGGCGAAGTTGACTTCTAGGCGAAGTTATGAACAGGCCAGCGAAGTTATGAACAGGCGAAGTTATGAACAGGCGAAGTTATGAACAGGCCAGGCGAAGTTATGAACATGCCAGGCGAAGTTATAGCCAGGCGAAGTTATGGCCAGACGAAGTTAGCAGCCAGGCGAAGTTATGGCCAGGTGAAGTTAGCAGCCAGGTGAAGTTAAAAAAAAAAAATAAAAAAAAATAAAAAATAAAAAAAAAATAAAAAATTTTTGGAGTTTTCGTCTGTATGGCCGGGTGTACACGATTATTGTGAGACCGAAGATGTTGTTCCGTCAACGAGTGATCTTGTTATCTCTTGGTCTTACGTGTGAACAAATACGTGTCAACTCTGATTTAGAGTTGAGGTTGTGAATGGGTTATTGTTTGAAACTGGATAGTGACACATATTCGGGTGTTTGTGGGAAAGGAAATTGTTGTTGTTCGTGGTGACCAACCGAAGAAAGTCAAATTGAACTGAAGGTTTTTCGTCATTACTGGATTGCGGTCAGAGCATATTTTTTATGTTATTTTCAAGGCGTTCGAGAATTGGATCCTAAAACGTGATGCTTATTTATTAGAGTGAAGATTCTGGAACAAGTTGGATTTAACCGGGAATTAAAGTGTTTATGTTCCTGATCGTTATCCCTGGTGATTGAAGGTGCTTCAGATTTTTTAATGGTCGTGTGTTAGATTCTGTCAGGGTGGTTTTGTGATGAAATTGATCACTTGATGTTGAGTAGTTGAAGATTAAACCTTATCGTATGCCGACGAGTTGGTGAAGTTGTGGAGGAAGCCCAACTTCATGTGTTGGTGAAGTCAGATGGACTCACGTGATTGGTTGAGATGATCTATTGGCACGAGGATGCATGCATTACAAAGACCTCAATCGTTATAGTCGGAGAAGCTTACACTGAAGGGGAGATCTGATATGGAAGACGCTGGGTGATTGGTAGATTTGTGAAGCTACAGGACAGTTTCTGATACGGCTGGTTGACTGCAAACAGAAGATCATCAGTTAAGAGGGAGTCTGTTGGTGCATGTTTTGTAACAGATGATCTTTCGTGTTTGTTAGAATTGAGAGCAACGGTCAAAGGGGAGACTGTTGGTGCATTTTGTGACCGTCGCTATGCAATTCTGATCAGCGGAACGCCACAGGCGAAGTTAGCACAACTTCGCCTTAGGCGAAGTTAGAACAACTTCGCCAACGGCGAAGTTGTAACAACTTCTGCCTTAGGCGAAGTTATCACAACTTCGCCAACGGCGAAGTTAGCACAACTTCGCCTACTGATGCCCAGGCCCATGAATGTTTGTCTATATATAGTTGTGTCTTGTTTAGTTTTAAGAATCTAGAAATCAGTGTGTGTTTGAGCAGCTTGTTTATTGAGAGAGAGTAAGAGACTAGAGTTGTGTGAGACGACCCGAGGTAGAGCTCACCTCGGGTCAGTCGTGTTTTCTGTTTTTGTTACGGTATGTAACGTGATTATTTTATATATGAATCTGCAGATTTGTTTATCCCGTTCTAGTATTTGTTTGTGTATTTGATCGTGTACGTGTTTGTGTTATTCGTCTTTACACCAATAAACGAGTCTAGGAGGATTCCGCACTTCTAGACCTCGTGCGGATCTCGTATCGATCGCCGACGCCCCGGGGGGACTAACAGATTCTTCTTCAGCATGCCATATTCATAGCCATCCTTAAACCCTTCAGCTCGACCCACCAAGCGCGACGCAGCATTACAATCCATCACAAGGGTCTGAAACTCGTCTGAGTATTTCATCGCATAAGCGCAACGAGTCACACCCTGTGAAACTAGCCATTGGCGATCTGCGCGAGGGAAGAAACAGACGTCTCAAGAGAAGGAATATGAGAGTTTAACAACTCAACAGTTTCCTTGGTCTGTTTTAGCTCTTCTCTGTCGGACGCTGCTAGCCGCCAAGGCCTCATTCCTTTCCGCTCGCGCAGCATCGAGCTCTTCTCCGTTAGACGCTGCTGCCGCCAGGGCTTCATCCTTTTCTGCTCGCGCAGCTTCGAGCTATTTCTTCAGGCGCGCAACCTCACTCTCTAATAAAGATTTGTCAGTGTTAGCTTGCACAAGAGTTTGATCACGCGCCTCTGCCTCCAACTCCAAGTCACGCGCTCGGCGCGCGTACCTGGCCGCATCCGCCTCTACCGCCTGCAGCTTCTCCCGCGCTTCACAAAGGCAGCGTTGGCACTTGCTCGGTTCTCGCTAAGTTCTGCTTGGAGTTTCTCAGCTCTCTCTCGAGCGTCAGAAAGATTCCAAGCAGAAATCTTAGCCTCTTGCTTGGCCTCCGCAAGGGCATCACGCACTTTTATATAATCATTGCGAAGCTCTTGGGAGGCAGCAAAGAACGCAGACCCAGCAAAAAGGTGGTCGTTGAGCAAGTCCACGCGAGCGCGGTCCTCCTGAAACCTCCTTTCAGCCGGAGGCACAGAGTGTGTAAGGCCCCGAACCCGGTGGCCCTACTTTAACGTCGGATTTACTCATAAACACAGTTCTAAATATCAGAGTTAATTAAAAACTTTACGCGGAATATAAAACTTTCATAAAACATTACATATCGATTCATAATCATGTCTTAAAACATTCCTCTTGTCTTTCAAAATCAAAACATAACTTATAAACATATCAGATCTTCAGATGCCAGGCTTTAGTCTTCTGCCATGTGTCCTCCACTCAAGCCAGCTGTCTCAACCTACTCACCTGCGTGCATACTAAAAGTCAGCTACGCTGAGTGAGTTCTAGTTAATCATACAATACCATACAATACCTTATTACATACATACGTACTTAACCTCATAACTTTCTTTCATACACACATAAGTACTCATACCTTCATTCTTACTTACATACTTTCTTTCTTACTTACATACTTTCTTTTCATTCATAATCATACGTTTTAAAGAGCCTTTCGCCCTATAACCTCACAGATATTATAAGGGTCTGGTCCCTAACATCACAGATATTATAAGGGTCTGGTCCCTAACATCACAGATATTATAAGGGTCTGGTCCCTAACATCACAGATATTATAAGGGTCTGGTCCCTAACATCACAGATATTATGAGGGTCTGGTCCCTAACATCACAGATATTATTAGGGTCTGGTCCCTAACATCACAGATATTATTAGGGTCTGGTCCCTAACATCACAGATATTATAAGGGTCTGGTCCTAACATCACAGATATTATGAGGGTCTGGTCCCTAACATCACAGATATTATTAGGGTCTGGTCCCTAACATCACAGATATTATTAGGGTCTGGTCCCTTGTTTTCGAATATTAGTAGGGTTCGATTCCCTCTTCGTTACCATACAACCATACATCATACCTCGAGTATTATTAGGGCTCGGTACCCTTTTCGTAACCATACAACCATACAACCGTCATTTCCTTCTTTTATTAACTTTATTACGTTCATACACATAAACATTCATATCATACTTGCCATATTTATAACGTTACAACCTGACAGTACGTGCAATATCCGAAGATCGTTCACGAACCATCAAGCAATCATTCATACATATCACATATATCACATATGGCTTTATAACGTTACAACCTGACAGTACGTGCAATATCCGAAGATCGTTCACGAACCATCAAGCAATCATTCATACATATCACATATATCACATATGGCATACACTTATCACTTAGGATTAAATGTATTAACAAACACATCAAGTATGCACACAGCCCCGAAAACATAACAAGGAATGGGGCTAGAAACTCACCTGAATACTGTTACGCTCTCCGTTAATAGTTATTCCCCTCTTGAGCTGTGCACGGCTAACTGTATAATATTTACACGTATCAATTAGCTACTACTACTTATGTTGCGTTTCTATCTTTATATGACCCACAACGAACGGGGGTCCGGGGGTAGCGCCCCTGGCAGCGGGGTTCTAGGGGCGGCAGCCCCTAGCGGGGTCCAAGGGGCAGAGCCCCTGGCTGGGGTTAAGCTGCCAGGTCAGCTTGGAAAAATTTTATTTTCGATAACTGCCTTAACACATTTTCCATTAGGTTTTTAATTTATTTTCTAAACGAACCTCACTTCAGGCGAAGTTAAACCTTAGGCGAACTTGGCTTCAGGCGAAGTTAAACCTTAGGCGAACTTGGCTTCAGGCGAAGTTAAACCTTAGGCGAACTTGGCTTCAGGCGAAGTTAAACCTTAGGCGAACTTGGCTTCAGGCGAAGTTATCCTTAGGCGAACTTGGCTTCAGGCGAAGTTATCCTTAGGCGAACTTGGCCGTAGGCGAAGTTATCCTTAGGCGAAGTTACGCTTGAAGGCGAAGTTACGCTTGAAGGCAAAGTTCATCAGGCGAACTTAATCTTGCAGGCGAAGTTGTCGCGCTGCAGATCTGTTTGCCCATAACTCCTTCGTTTCTTAGCCAAATAACTCGATTTTGGTACCCACGGAACCGTATGATCGGCGCCTACAAACCCCAACCATCAAATCGGCCTAAAATCGACGTTTTAGGGGTCCGATTTGGGCAGTTGGGTTTCGGGTCCGGTTAACCCATCCAATTCTAACCATTTTCAGTAATATTAGCTTTGTTGGATATGTTCTTACCTTACCAACGCAGATCTATCAACAAAACCTCGGGTCTCGGC